>NW_017307031.1:297576-300064 GCF_000935625.1 Nanorana parkeri
CCCCACCCCCTCCCCCCAAAGTGCGATTGCCCGCGCCAGAACGTGTGGCACATCATGCTGTTTTCCGGTCCAGTCCAATCTGAAAAAATGCAGCGTGCACTGCCACGCCCAGGGGCGTCCCGAGGCTGGGTGACACCCGGAGCGGTAACCAAGTGTCACCCCGCCGAGACGTCACTGCGCATGCGAGATGACATCACCACGCACGTGCGGCAGTATTCTGATACCCCCCGGCGGCCATCTTGGTGATGGACGCCGGCAGAGAGAGGAGGGGACAGTCACCCGGCGGGATAAGGTATGCCGCTGGGTCCCCTCCTCTCTCCTGATACTGTCGGGCGTTCGGTCCATGACCGAGCGCCCGACTTTTCAGAGGGGGGTGACACCAAAATGACTGTGAGTCATTTTGGTGTCACCCCTCCAATGGTGGCACCCGGGTGCGGGCCGCACCCCCCTTGTGACACCACTGGCCACGCCCACTCCCGCCCCTGAACGAAGGAAGCCAGCCAGGATGCAATACAGTGCGTTCCAGCAGCTAACCACGCTGAGACGCACTGTTTATGGTGTGAACAAGCCCTGAATAATGGAGAATTGGCCAAAATGTACTGGAGACGAAGAGTACAGACAGGTGTTTTATTACATGAATTAGGGGATACAGCAGTGTACAATTGGCCAGCACGAGGGCAATTTCAATGAGCAAGACTATACACTAGAGGCAAAGAGCACAGGCCGGGTCTTACGACAAGAATTAAAATACTGCAGAGGACGCAGCAGAGTAAAACTGGCCACTAGCAGGGCAATAGTAATCAGAGATATTAGAACTAACTGGTGTGGGCCTAACTGTAAGTTTGTCTATGGGGATGGGGGATGGGGGGGGGATGCTACTGGTATAGTGATGTTTTAATTGGCGAAATGTACTGCAGATAAAGAACACAGGCAGGAGTTTCTATGGACTAAGAGACAGCAGATGACACAGCAGTGTAAAATTGGCCAGCAGTAGGACAATTTTAATGAGCAAGACCAGGCTCAATTATTCTAGAGGCAAAGAGCACAGGCTGGGCTTTACTACAAGAATTAAAGTAGAACTCCAGGCAAAACGTGTATTATCCCTTGCAGTTAGGGTTGCCACCCTTTCTTCAAGTCAAACACGAACACTCTAACGCTGCAGCAATTTTCAGGTGGGCTATGCAGACTCTCAGGTGGGTCTGTAGGGTCTCAGGTGGGCTATGCAGGCTTTCAGGAGTGCTGTGCGGGCTGGGTGGTGTCTCACCAGGGGTCCAGAGGCGGGCAGCATGGTGTCAGGAAGACAGATATGTTTACAGGCACCTGCGGCTCACAGGAAGGCTCCCCAGCAAGCACAGAACCTCAGGCAGCTGCATCTGGCACATTTTTTTAAAGTGCCGGCACTTTAAATGTCTTGTGTCCGGGTGTCAGCTGGCCTGAAACCTGGACACAGGACTCAAAAACTGGACTGCCCGGGTGAATCCCGTACAGGTGGCAACCCTACTTGCAGTGGGGCTACCCCCCCTACCCCTCCCACCGTCACTGCAAGGGTTAACTGCTCGTTTTCATCTAGGTGCTCAAATAACAAAGTTATACTCGCCGGATCCTCAGAGCTGGCTTGCTCTTAGATGGGTCCTCCCAGCCTCACTCCTCCATACTGGAGTGAGGCTGCAGCTGAAGCGGATCCCGACAATTGTGCCGGGATCCGCCCAGCTGCGTGACTGACAGCTGGCTCTGCCTATCTAGAGGCAGAGCCAGCTGTACCCACCCCCTCCCCGTCCATTCCGCCAGTCAGCGCTGGAGGATCGGAGCGGGGAGGGGGGAATCCAGCCCCTCCCCCTGTCACGGCAAAGAGGCGTGACAGGATCGAGAAGTGAGCGAACGCCGGTATATGTTCGCTCACCTCCCGATCTACTGAGCCGACCTGTGACAGTCTCATTGTCACAGGTCGTCTGGAACTATGAGGTGAGTGAAAAGCACCCACCTCATAGTTCTCCTTTAATATTTGCAGATCTGAACAGCTCCACCTGGAAGATATTGTACCGGGCAGAAGCTTTGCACTTTAAATGGCTTTATAAATAGAAGTAGCGCAGGTTGCCATTGAATAAACAGCGTCCCCGGCTTCCAGGAACAATAAAACTCTGACAGCCTATAAACAGCCCGTGAGGGACATTTGTCCTGCGGGGAAGCGGCACCTTTTTTTTTTCCCCTAATGACCCAGAAAAAGAACAGTGAGTGAGATCAGCGAGAAAATCTGCTGAATGACATGTGACTTTGATCCGGTTCTGACCCGGCCTGGTCTATTGTCATACGTGGATCACAACCCGGCGTATTATCGGGACAAAGCTGCCTCCTTGTCGGTGCCAGAGACCCGGCGGAAGGGCTGTATGATGGTCACGGGACAGCTGGGGACATTTCCAGACTTTCAGATATACGTGTCGCGGTGATCAGCTTAAAGGATAAGTCTACTTTTACTGCACTGACCCTTATC
>NW_017307031.1:300342-300979 GCF_000935625.1 Nanorana parkeri
ATCGAGAAGTGAGCGAACGCCGGTATATGTTCGCTCACCTCCCGATCTACTGAGCCGACCTGTGACAGTCTCATTGTCACAGGTCGGCTAGAACTATGAGGTGAGTGAAAAGCACCCACCTCATAGTTCTCCTTTAATATTTGCAGATCTGAACAGCTCCACCTGGAAGATATTGTACCGGGCAGAAGCTTTGCACTTTAAATGGCTTTATAAATAGAAGTAGCGCAGGTTGCCATTGAATAAACAGCGTCCCCGGCTTCCAGGAACAATAAAACTCTGACAGCCTATAAACAGCCCGTGAGGGACATTTGTCCTGCGGGGAAGCGGCACCTTTTTTTTTTCCCCTAATGACCCAGAAAAAGAACAGTGAGTGAGATCAGCGAGAAAATCTGCTGAATGACATGTGACTTTGATCCGGTTCTGACCCGGCCTGGTCTATTGTCATACGTGGATCACAACCCGGCGTATTATCGGGACAAAGCTGCCTCCTTGTCGGTGCCAGAGACCCGGCGGAAGGGCTGTATGATGGTCACGGGACAGCTGGGGACATTTCCAGACTTTCAGATATACGTGTCGCGGTGATCAGCTTAAAGGATAAGTCTACTTTTACTGCACTGACCCTTATCAGCCCCCCCCC
>NW_017307031.1:301921-302724 GCF_000935625.1 Nanorana parkeri
CCCCCCCCCCCCTCCTCCCCCCCCCCCCCCCAGCTCCCGTAGCATGCTCATTGTACCTGTTCCTCCGAGATCCTGACTACAATACAGCTCAAACCATCTTTTTTACAGCTGAACTCCAGGATCAGCAGATATCATCTTCATACAAGAGTCGTGTGTATTCTTCTTGAACCTTGGTGAGGTATGCCACCACACACTCTAGACCGGGTGACACCCCGCCGCGTCGTCAACGCGCGTGACGTTACCACGCGCGATGACGTCATTGCGCATGCGCGATCGCCTGATTGATGCCTGCCAGCGGCAATCTTGGTGATGGATGCCGGCAGAGAGAGGAGGAGACGTTCACCCGGCGGGATGAGGTATGCCGCCGGGTCCCCTCCTCTCTCCTGACACTGTCCATGACCGAGTGCCCGACTTTTTAGAGAGGGGGGACACCAAAATGACTAGCAGTCATTTTGGTGTCACCTCTGCAATAGTGACACCCGGGTGCGGGCCGCACCCCCCTTGTGACAGGCCACTGCCACCCTATACCTTATTTTAAAACCTGGGTCTCTGTGCTCCTCTCTGCAATGCAGGCAAGTCATAGCTGGTGGGAGGGGCTAGCTGGGTGCTGGACATAGTTTCCTGAAAACCTTGCGGCACCCTGCCTTGGTACTTCTCACAAGAGCCCTCAGCTGTGATGAAAGCAGTGGGCCGGCTCTTGGGAGGAGTTATGCAAATATCAAAATGCCTTGACGGGTGGGCGTCAGTCTGGTGGAGTGGGCGTTCCCCGGAAAGCAAGTGCTAGGGTCAGCATAGGGGCTGGG
>NW_017307031.1:302751-317503 GCF_000935625.1 Nanorana parkeri
AGGCGGGGGTGGGGCGTGGGTTTAATTACCGTTAGTAGCCTTACTCTGAGATCCGCCGCAAGGAAGCGTCTGGAATAATTGGCCCCAGATCAGTAATCGGCCCCAGATCGATAATCGGCTCCAGATCCATCTGCACCTGAACCCAGAGCACTCTCAGGACCACCGCGGTCACATGACCCCCCCATTGTATGTATCAGGTCCAAGGACATTGTAAATTGTTACTTTGTTTCTCTTCGTAGAGAAGAGTTTTTCTTTTTTCTGCGCGCGGACACAAATAGTTCCCGTGATGGTCGGACAGAAAAGCCTTATTATAGAATAGCGCCGAGCTCGCACAAAGGACGTGGCAGGTTATCCTCTCCCTGAACTCCGCTCGCCGTTCCACAATCGCCGTCTCAGGCTTTTAATAGCTGAGCGGCGGATTTCGGAAAAAATGACCGCCCCGGCGTGGTGGACGGGGCCCAGTCTGCTCGGCGGGTCGCTGTGGGGCCTATAAGAGAGGGGAAGTTTCCACAGTCAAGGGTGGATTTTCCTGACATGACACGGGGCTGTGTGGCAGCTGCCGGCCCATATGGAAGCGTTCAGGCCGAAGTCCCGGCACGGACTACAATAACAATGTGTTCACTGGAAGCACAACCGAACTTTCATTCAAAGTCAGCTGAATACATTCCAAGTTCATCAAAACTAAAGGTGTGTTAAGTCCTATGGCTGGTTTTCTTTAGATTCTTTAGCTGTCTATGTGGAAGCAGTGGTCTCTCTGCAGAGGTCCAACACGCCCTCTGCTGAGTCAGACCTATAGCTCAGTGAACACTCCCTGATTGGAAGCAGTGGTCTCTCTGCAAAAGGTCCAACATACCCCCCGCTGTCAGATCTATAGCTCTTGAATCCACAACGCGAACAGTCCCTGATTGGAAGCAGTGGTCTCTCTGCAGAGGTCCAACACACCCCCTGCTGAGTCAGACCTAGAGCTCTCAACTCCACAAAGTAAACATAGTCCCCGATTGGGGGGATCTACTCTGACTCAACAGTGGGTGTGTTGGAACTCTACAGAGGGATCACTGCATCCACTCACAGAAAGCAAGGGTTTTTGCAGCGGTGCTGCCACAGCCTGAGTAGAGGAGCCCGTCCCCTGCCAGCATGCTGCAGAGAAGGGGCCTCAATCTCTGTGTGGAAGCAGTGGTCTCTCTGCAGAGGATCACCACGCCCCCTGATGAGTCAGACCCATAGCTCTCAATTCAACAAAGCGAACACTCCCAGATTGGGGTGCTCTGGCTCTGACTCAACTGGGGACATGTCGGACCTCTGCAGAGAGACCACTGCATCCACACACAGAGAGCAAGGGGTCTTTGCAGCTGTGCTTAAATAAGACAGTGTCATCATTTTACCTTTGGTTGAGTTTTCCGTAATTCACCGCTACCAAACTCGGCAGGATACAGCGATTCTGATAGGACTGCAATTCCCTGTCACATGATTCCGTGCTGTGCAGCCCCCCGCTCAGAGAACTACTAAGCATGGAGCTTGAAACATATCACTGGTCTCCAACATCTCCTATGTCATGTCTGCAGTCCCTGACCATCTCCTGTAGTGTGTCTGCACTCTCTGACCATCTCCTGTAGTGTGTCTGCACTCTCTGACCATCTCCTGTAGTGTGTCTGCACTCTCTGACCATCTCCTGTAGTGTGTCTGCACTCTCTGACCATCTCTTGTAGTGTGTCTGCACTCTCTGACCATCTCTTGTAGTGTGTCTGCACTCTCTGACCATCTCCAGTAGTATGTCTGCAGTCTCTGACACCTTTCTGTTGCATTACATTCAATGAAAGTAATGTGCAGCCTCCTGGTGATGTCAGAGGCTTCCTCATATATATGGTAAGTCGAGCATTACTGCTCTAGAGTTTATTAAACCCAGAAATAAAGAAAGGGGGCTATTCACATAGGAGTTGAAGGATCCGGCTGTATCTTCGGCTGATCCTTCGGCTCTCTTCCGCCGCCGGAGCCATTCGGTTCAGTCGAACCGAAGGGCTGCTGTATGGGCTATTCACTATGGACCGTACAGCAGCCGAAGGCGGACAAGCAGCTTAGCCAAGCCGAAAGCATATGCTTCGGCCCGACTGAGCCTAAGGCCGGCCTTTCGCCCCGCAGATGACAGCTGGGCGGAGCCAGCCGTGATCTCACGCCTGGCCACGCCCAGTTGTAATGCCAGATCAGGGTCCCCAAATGACCTGGGAACGCTGAACTGTCACTAAACAATAACAACTGGGCGGAGCCGTCCGGCTACGCCCAGTTGTTATTCATTGGCCGGGATTCAATAGACTCTAGCAGGTGCCGGCCAATAGGAAACAGTTGGGCGGAGCTAGCTGTCACTGCTAGCTCCGCTCAATTGTTTTCTTTTTTTCTTTTTTAAAAGAAAAATGCCAAATGCCGCTCTGCGATGTTGGATCGGCTGAGTTGAAGTCCTTCTGCACTTCGGCTCAGCCGAACATTCAGAGCATGTCCGGCTGACTGAAGTGCAGCCAAAGGCAGCCGATGTACGGCTTGAATCAGCCGTACAAGCCAGGAGTGAATAGCCGAAAGTTGTTCAGCTGACTTCACTTCGGCTCGGTTATTCGCTCGGCTGCCTTCGTCAGCTTTGTGAATAACCCCCCCAAAGTCTTCCCGTGTCTGAGAATGTGAAGTAATAAAGTTTCCGCCATTTGTGAGGCTGATCCATGATGGCGGGTAGACACGTGGTGACAACAGAGAAGTAACAGGAGACTGGGTGTCAGGGGTGTTGATAAATGTAAAATCAAACATGGCCGGTATCTGAGTAGACTGACGAGAGTTCCCGGCACATCGATGACGCTCGGGGAGATTATTGATTGATTGGTTATTATAGGTAGCAATGCTGGTAAATACACGTCGCAGTGTAATCTCAGCCGGGTCAGTGATGTCATCAATATTCCTGTCCTAGTAAACCCCAGGAGCAGAGCTCCGTACACTGCACAGTGCGCATAGGGATCATCCCGCTGTGTCCAGGTGTAATGGGGATTTTCTATACAAGCGATTACACATTGTATCCAGACAGACAGAAACATTCTGTATTTATACTGATTCTGGAACATTTATTCTAGCTTTCATCTTGCATAGTTGCCTGGGCTGCTGGTTACATTCCAGAGCTTGCCAGTGCAGAGTCCTCCAGCTGTGTATTTTAGGAGAGTCAGAAGAAGGGGCAGAGTCCTTCAGAAAAGCAGAATCCTCCAGCAGGGCAGAATATTTCAAGAGAGGAGAGTTAGATAGAGGAAGAAGAGGTCTCTGGCAGAGCAGAGTATTTTAGGAGAGAAGAGTTTAGACAGAGGAAGAGAAAGCATCCTCCAGCAGAGTATTTAAGGATAGGAGAGTTAGATAGAGGAAGGAGCAGAGTCCTCCTGCAGAACATAGTATTTCAAGAGAGGAGAGTTTAGACAGAGGAAGAGAAAGGATCCTCCAGCAGAATATTTCAAGATAGGAGAGTCTGGCAGTGCAGAGTATTTCAGGGGGGGAGAGTTAGATAGAAGAAGGAGCAGAGTCCTCCAGCAGAGCAGCGTTTATCGGGAGGGAAGAGTTGGATAGAAGAAGGAGCAGAGTCCTCCAGCAGAGCAGAGTATATCAGAAGGGAAGAGTTGGATAGAGGAAGGAGCAGAGTCCTCCAGCAGAGTGGAGTATATCAGAAGGGAAGGGTTGGATAGAAGAAGGAGCAGAGTCCTCCAGCAGAGCGGAGTATATCAGGAGGGAAGAGTTGGATAGAGGAAGGAGCAGAGTCCTCCAGCAGAGCAGAGTATATCGGGAGGGAAGAGTTGGATAGAAGAAGGAGCCGAGTCCTCCAGCCATGCAGCGTATATCGGGAGGGAAGAGTTGGATAGAAGAAGCAGCAGAGTCCTCCAGCAGAGCAGAGTATATCGGGAGGGCAGAGTTGGATAGAAGAAGGAGCAGAGTCCTCCAGCAGAGCAGAGTATATCGGGAGGGAAGAGTTGGATAGAAGAAGCAGCAGAGTCCTCCAGCAGAGCAGAGTATATCGGGAGGGCAGAGTTGGATAGAAGAAGGAGCAGAGTCCTCCAGCAGAGCAGAGTATATCGGGAGGGAAGAGTTGGATAGAAGAAGGAGCAGAGTCCTCCAGCAGAGCGGAGTATATCAGAAGGGAAGAGTTGGATAGCGGAAGGAGCAGAGTCCTCCAGCAGAGCGGAGTATATCGGGAGGGAAGAGTTGGATAGCGGAAGGAGCAGAGTCCTCCAGCAGAGCGGAGTATATCGGGAGGGAAGAGTTGGATAGCGGAAGGAGCAGAGACCTCCAGCAGCATGTTGTTTTGCTCAGTGCTCACTGTCTTGCCTCTGAGCAGAAGACGGGTTATGGCTTCCATTAAGTTACACAATTGAATCCGCAGCTGGAAAGCTTTCTCTCTGGACTTAATGGCTGGTTAGGCTTGTGATTAATGACTGGCTGCAATCAGATCAGGGCAGAGGCAGTGGCATTGCGCCCACGTGGCAGGAGACCCCCTGCTGTGTCCGTTCCCCTAGGATCCTTCTAAACATTTCGGATCTTCCGGCCCAGGCAACGGAGAGAGCCGGGAACAAGCCGTCACTCACAGCTGCTTTTAGATTTATGAGTCTTGGGGAATGCAGAAAACATTCTCATCCCTTCCAGCAGAACAGACTGTACTCTCTGCACCGCGGCCAGCTCAGTACGCAGACCTTGCACTGCAGATCCTGCTGCCGGTGAACTACAAGCCGCGGCCTACTGCTGATGTTCAACAGACTCCATGATCTGTATCATCCTGAAAGAGGGACAAGAGGTGGGGATAGAGGGAGGGATCGAGAAGTGTCTTTGAGATCGACATGTTGATCCTTGGCTCCTTTATATTGGTGCGGTTATTTTGGGTCGTGGGAGTTATGGAGCCAGAAAATTTCATCAGGGAATTCTTGCTGTGAGAATATTTTTCCACACACCTGAAAAAGTAGATTTAAACTGCGGTTTTATTATTTTAAAAAATTACTCCCGGCTTCTGAAAAATAAAGGAAATGTAAAATAAATTAAAAAATTATCAAATAAGAAAAAAAAATCAAATGTAGCTCCCGCTGCAATGCGTGCTTCGTTCCCCCCCTCCACGGTCCCCCATAGATACTTTGTTCCACAGCTGGCCACCATTCCTCTCTCAGGCTGAGTGATGAGCAGCATCCTGCGACCCATTTCCTGAGAGCCCAGGCTGTGATGGACACACCCCCCCCCCCCTGGGGGGGCCATCACCCCGTTCCCCTGGGGGGTGCATCACCACGTTGGCCTGGGCTCACAGCACAATACTGGTGATATAACATCAGCGCCGCAGTCTGCAGTATGAAATACCGATCACTGATACTGCAGGGATCATTGGAAGGAGACCCGAGGAGCTATTGTAACCGGTCAGAAGATCCTAGGATAAAGGGTATGTATGAAGGCAATCTAAAACAAAAAAAGTTTGGGGAAAAGGGGGTGTGAGTAGGGGGGCCTTTTAAGAACTAAAGCTAAAATGAGAAAAATTTCCGTGTAGTTGAGACAGCTCATTTAAAACTCCATTGTTTGTTTCAGGAGAGTATTTTTTTTATTGTGACAGAGTAGTGGAGAACTGTACTAGTCTCTACAATGTACCCCTAAGTAATGCCAGAGGATATGACCCTGAACAGGACTAACTTCTCTGAGGGGCAGAGGGTGAAACCATCCTTATTTTATTTATTACAGGTGTTTATATAGCGCCGACAATTTACGTAGCACTTTACATAGTTGCACATTCACATCAGTCCCTAACCTCAAGGAGCTTATAATCTAAGGCAGGGGTGCCCACAATTTTTGTGCTAAGATCTACTATTCAAATGACGAGCTACGTGAGATCTACCAAAGAAAAAAAAACACCTTCGCTCTCTCTCTCTCATGGCTGTCTCTCCTTGCTCTCCTGGCTGTCTCTCCTTGCTCTCATGGCTGTCTCTCTTTGCTTTAATGGCTGTCTCTCATGGCTGTCTCTCCTTGCTCTCATAGCTGTCTCATTGCTCTCATGGCTGTCTCTCCTTGCTCTCATGGCTGTCTCTCCTTGCTCTCATGGCTGTCTCTCCTTCCTCTCATGGCTGTCTCTCTTTGCTCTCTTTCCTGGCTGTCTTTCCTCTCTCTTTCCTGGCTGTCTCTCCTCGCTCTCTCTCCCCTGGCTATCTTTCCTCGCTCACCTTTCTGTCTCTCCCCGTTCTCCCTCCTGGCTCACCTTGCTGTATTTTGCTGAGTAAACTAATATTCTTTGATGTAATACATGGCACTTCAACCACCAGTACCCACCAGAAAGGTGTCGGGGAGCTCGGCTCAGCAGACTCAGGCTGATAGGTAATCATGTGTGCACACCTAAATAAATATACCAAAACGGAATAAGGGGGCCGCCATCCCCCCCCCCTTCCTGATCTACCAGCATCAGCTTTGAGAGCTACTCGTAGATCACCATCTACCTAATGGGCACCCCTGCTCTAAGGTATCCTTGAATGTTTCATTCATGTTATGGCAGAGTGTGAGATAATCAAATTGTGGATTCAGTTTTATCAAATCACATCAGTGTCTATAATAAGCTATTACATTAGGGCTGGAGAGAAAGAGAATGTGGATTAGGTTGCAAGCTCTAACAGGCAGAGAACTCCTTACCATCTTGTCTTCATTCATATTGTAACTAATGCAGTGGCGTAACAATCGCCATAGCGACCCAGGCAGGCCGCTATGGGGCCCGGGCACAGGGGGGCCCGGCCTGGGTCGCTATGGCATGTAAGGGTGCTGGCTGTCACTGACACAGCTCAGCAGCGGCCGCGGCGCATTTCCCCTCAAAGCCGCTGCGGAGCTGTGTCCGTGACAGCCGCTGCGGCAGATGAGAGCGGTGTTCGGAAAGAAGGAGGAGGCGGCCTCCTCTTACATCACTGGCCAGCGACCTAAGAGCAGGTGGGGCCAGTGACGTAAGAGGAGGGCCCGTCGATAGCCGAGGAGGCGGGGGACGGAACAGGAGTCGGGGCCCGGCGACCACAGAGGCGGAGAGCGCTGACAGGTAAGAGATCTCAGACCCTGCAGTGCCCACTATAGAGAGTCTATGGTGGGCTCTGCAGGGTCACTCTCCGATGGGCTCTGCAAGTGGCATGACTAGCAATCACGGGGCCCCATACAAAATTTTGCTATGGGGCCCTGTGATTTCTAGTTACGCCCCTGCTGTAATGTCTTCCTTATATTGTAAAGCGTTGCTTAAAGCAGAATGAAACCTTCTTTTTTTTTTGCATATACTGTATACTATGTATCTAATTCTAGAAAGCAGTAGCTATATGCAAAAACATTAAAAAATAAATTTAAAAAGTTACCAAATAGGTAAAAACTTACCAGTGTCTCCGCCGCTCGCTCCTGACCCGAAGATCTAAAGATTCCCGAGTGGCCGTAAAGGATCATGGGGTGAGAAAGAAGATCCTTGCTGCACTCCTTACCGGAATTCCCATCTGGATACACTGGCGGGAGCTGGAAATGACTGCGGATGGCGCCGCTATCATGTAGATAGTTGAAAAGATGTCATCAGCACACCAAATCGATGATTACAGCAAAGTGTTCATTTATTGACGTATGCTGTCTCTCATTGTGCTAATGCTTTCAGAGGGCCACGCAGGGCCCCCTTTATCAGGCTCAGAGATGACGGGGACCCTCCAGGATCATGGGGCGGGCGCATCTGCAGTAGGGATCTTTGACTAGGAAAAGAGGAGAGACACAGTGGAGGGTGAATGCACGCAGCCGGCAGCGTGCACGCGGACAGACACCATGTGACCCGAGGAGTCTGCCCTGGATCAGAGACCGGCACCAGCGATGGAGGGACTCCTGAAAACTACTGGAAAGAAGAAGATGATCCGATCAAGAGGCATAATTTAAGGAAAGTCCTTAAAGCAGCATGGGGGGGGGGGGGGCGTGACTTTAATGTCACTTTAAACGGTTGGTGTAATATATAAATCCTGTAATATAATAACAATATAACACCTGCACAAAACAGAGCTAAGTTACCCAAGAGCCAGAGGATGAAGATATTATGTGATTGTGTAGGACAGCCATTGTCCTCGGGAAATCAAATTATGGGTTGAAGTTAGAAGAATTAGAATGAGAAACGTCTTCTATGTAGTCGGGGAGGCTCAATGAAATTTATATTTACAGCTTTACGCATATCTTGAGTTGCTTTTTTTCTGTATTGTGGAAGATCAGTCTGTGAAAGAGGCCACTACATCTGGGCTGGAGGGACAGAAGCAAGCACCTCGTTTAGAAAAGCACTAAGCTCCTCAAGGGTCAGAGGATGGAGATATTATGTGACCGTGTAGGACAGCCATTGTCCTCGGTAATCAAATTATGGGTTGAAATGAGAAGAATTGAAATGAGAAACGTTTTCTATGCAGTCAGGGAGGCTCAATAAAATTTATATTTCCAGCTTTACGCACATCTTGAGTTGAATTTTTTTCATGTTTAGAATAGAACTAAGTTCCTCAAGAAATTGAAAAACAATACCGGCGCCTTCAAATCCAAAAAGAGCCCAGCAGTAAAAATACAGCAAACACGATGGAGGCAGCTACCACAGATTAGATGGACCACCAGTCTATGAGAAAAGGAACAAAAGAGAGCGCCTCCATAGTGTAAAAATGTTATTTAATAGTAAAAATACGCAGCTCTAAGGCTGTACTTACAACAGTTCGGTAGAATATAAGGTGAGAGGCACGCCCCCTTCATCAGAACCATTGGTTCTGATGAAGGGGGCGTGCCCCAGAAACGCTTAAACCATTTATCAATACAGGGATCGAGGTTACTGGTGTTTTACATCGCTCCAGATTCCCCCTCCCAGGGGTTCCGTCCTCTCACCTTATTCTACTGGTTTTTATTCTACCCAACTGTTGTAAGTACAGCCTTAGAGCTGCGTGTTTTTACTATTAAATAACATTTTTATACTATGGAGGCGCTCTCTTTTGTTCCTAAGTTCCTCAAGGGTCAGAGGATGAAGTTAACACAAGACATGTTACTTTTCCTACATAGAGCACGAGGCATGGATTGAATGGAGGCAGCTAAAATAAGAAACCCGTTCTGCTCATTTAAAAGCTTCATGGTTTGTTTCAGATGAGGATTTCTCATGGTGAAGGACTGCACCGGTCTCTACAACGGCCGGAGCTTCAAGCACGGCTCACGGTGCCATTCCGCTCCGCTGCAGCAATGCCCGGCTCTGCGTCTGCTCAGCTGAGAGGACCGGAGAAGAAAAGTCTAAATAAACACTTTCTTTCCATTATGAAGAGTTTAATTACTCTCTGAATTTGGAGGTTGTGCAGCTGCTGCCAGAAGAATGAGTTTGTTTTTGTAGTTTAGGAACGCGGTGATTGCTTGCGGTGAGGCGCTGCCGTCGTCTCCTGAAACCCGAAGAAACAAAATACTCAAACGTTGAATGAAATACTTAGAGATTGTATACTTTCCTTTAACCCCTTCACGACTGACGACGTACAGTGTACGTCGCTGGCATCGGGGCTTTTGCCGCCGGGACTCCGTTTAAACTTGTAAAGCTGACTGTCGGCTTTGCAATAGAAGCGATTCTGGTGACGCCAGATTGCTTCTACGACACCGCCGCTGTGCTTCCCAGGCTCCATTGCCCCTCCTACGGGCCCAGGACCGGCTTTTCTGTTGTCGGCGGGAAGCTGGGGAGGAGGTGGGCGAACCTCCGTTCATCGATCCCCTCCCCGTTCTATGGGACCGTGAGCGATGCAGATTACATCACTTCCGGTCCCTGAGCTGTCATTGGTCGGCTCCTGAAGCCTGCAATATGCACTTCAAAAGCTTATTTGGAGTGTAAAGGTGACACGAGGGGTCTTTTGGACTCCCAGCATCACCTTAAAAAGTACCTGTCACCACCATCTGCTGTCACATAGGGGGGCTTGTAAGCCCTCCTATGTGATAGCAATAAAAAAAAAAAAAAAACAGTTTTTAAAATTAACATTACATAAAATATATCTAAAAATAATTTTAAAATGTTCTTGTCCCCCGCAAGCACGCGCGTCGCCGCGTAAACACACGTCGGGCGCACCTACGTATGAAAACATGCCAAAAGTATTGGGACGCCTTTACACACACAGGAACTTTAATGGCATCCCAGTCTTAGTCCGTAGGGTTTAGTATTGGGTTGGCTCCGCCAGCGCGGGGAAGGGATGCTGGTGATATTCTGCATTGCTGACTTTTATTATAATGCATTGCTGGGACTTGTAGTCCCACACAGCTGGTGGTATTCTACATTGCTGTATGATGATTAGACAGCAATGCAGAATAGCTCCAACTATGTAGGACTACAAGTCCCAGCAATGCATTATATTTTTAAGTAGGGATACACCAGTGCCAATACTTGGCATTTTCACGAGTACTCATTAGGGTTGCCACCTGTCCAGGATTCACCCGGACAGTTCGGGTTTTGAATGCTGTGTCCGGGTTTCATGGCAGCTGAAACCTGGACACATGATGTCAGGCAGACAGGGGCAACCAAAATTAAGATAGGGGCTACTAGAGTGTTCGGGTTTCGCTTGAAGAATAGGTGGCAACCCTAGTACTCATACTCGTGAAAATGCCCCGACACTAAACGCAGATACCGGTGTTCTGTTGAGAACGCCGACGTAGTCAAATTTGCCGACCTCAGCATCTGCGCTTGCGCACAGACCAGTATGATCGAGGGAGCCGGCATTTATTCACAAAGTATTTTGTTTAAATCTTTAATTGTGACTGTTAAGGTCCCCACACACCTTACCATAATCGTACGATAATGGCGGGAAATCCCGCGATTATCGTAAGGTGCGTGGAAGCCGTGCGACCTCTACTACTGTAAGGTTGCACGACTTTGAACTTACGGACATGTTCGAAAACCCGCCGAGCATCGTACGACGTTCGGCGGGTGTGTGGCATGTCCGAACGATGACAGCCATACGGGCCGGTGTGCGCAAGCGCACACTGCCCGTTCGGCATTGCGGTCATCGGAAGCCCGCCCCTCAGGGGGCGTGGCTTGCGATCATCGCAAGTACGATCTGCCTATGCAAGATAGGCAGATCGCACGTTTTTTTAGGTACCTTACAACCATCGCAAGACTAAAGTCTTGCAATGGTTGTAAGGTGTGCGCCCAGCCTTAATAATATTCCATCCGTCATTTCCTGCCATGGACGGCATATTATTACCGGTCACAATTAACCAGTAACAGGTGACCGCGGAATATTTAGTAGCCAGGAAATGTCACGGACGGACTTATTGCACAGGTGACAAACTATCACGCTTGTAGTCACTGAGCTCCTGAGAGCGACCCGTTCTCTCACCAATGTCTGTAGAAGCGTCTGCATGCCGAGGTGCCTCGTCCTATACACCTGTGGCCATGGAGGTGATTGGAACACCTGAATCACATGATTTGGAGGGGGAGGGGCCCAATACTTTTGGCAATATAGTGTATGTATTTTGCTGCAGGGAAATGCACCCGTGTGAATCGGACCTCGCAATGTCTTTACATGTTAAAATCTGATTTCAAGAATTCCATTTAATACTTTATTTTTCCCCGATTATTACTATATATGTTTATTCTCCCGTCCGATGTGATTGGAATTTCCAGCTTATTACAAATAGAATATTGAACTGATAAGGAAGCAAAATTGTAGCAAACGTGGCGGTCTGGGTTACTTTTGATATAAAATTGTTACAATCGTGGAATGGAAAACATCTGCAGGAATTTATTCGGGAGAATCAGAAGCCTTGCGGAGGTTTCACGGGCTGCAATATGACTCTCTCCTCTCCAGACCGCTCCAATAATTGTAGGAAAATACAGCTGGAATGCGAAAGCTTTGGTAGCGCGGCGGTTCACGACGACGGTCTAGGCATTTCCTGAGGGTTCGACCCCTTTCGCTGCACAGTATTTTCATTTTCTGGCTATGAAGGGGTTAAATGGTCTCCTTTCACTTTCAAGTTCATGCTCATGAGTCACTGACTCGAATCTATTGCTGTCTTTGTCCCTCGGTGAAAGGACTGGAGGGGGGCCTGAAATGAGACCGTTTGATGTGCAGGGGGCGCGATGACTGATGCGGCGGTCCCCCGGGAGACCGGGGCTGGAATGTGTCATTTCCCCTTTAATGCTCTGCGTTCCGTCAGGGAATGAGGGTTACGGAGCGGGGATGAATGATGACTTGTGTAATGGGCCGGGACCGTTATGTCACCCACGGGGTCATGTACAATTCAGTATTAACCAGAACCCGCCTGGCTGACCGATGATGCCCCCGCGATCAGTGTGCGCAAAGTGCTACGGCAATGCTTGAAGACCGAGGGGCACTTTAGGAACTAGAAGTCCAAGCCTGCTCAGGGACCAGTACCATTTATCTGCCCTGCATTCTACTTACACCATATGCCCAAATGATGGGATGGACGTATGTCTTTACTCAACCCCAAATACTATGTAACTATGTTTGTGGTTAGCTAGTAGCTCATGACCTGACATTTTTAGCCCTGCACGCATACACATATCGTTTACTTTTTATAATTTTTTAAATCTAATTAATTATTGTTTATTTTTTAATAATTTTCTTTCTTATTTTTTACTTTTTATCCACCTTTTTGTTTTTCTATTTAATTATTATTTCTTCTTATTTTTTTTTCATTTTGATAATTTTTTTTCACTTAACTTTATTGCTATCACACAGGAGCTAGCTGGCAATCCCCTGAGTGATAGCAATTGGAGGTGGCAGGTTCTCTTTATTGACCCTGTCACCTTCCAATACAGGAGTTCTAGCACAGCACTGGTGCTGGAACTCCTGTGACAGGTGAGTGAGGAAGAGCGCGGCACAGCACAGCATAGCACAGCTCTCCCCTCTCACTGTGTACACGGAGCGGCAGGGTTAGTTTTAACTCTGCCGCTCTGCTCATCCGGCGCCCGGAACTCTATGTTCCGGGCGTCGGGGGGTTCCACACTGCTGCCGCCCCTCTGCGCCCTGCCGGGCCTCGGTGCCCTTGTGGGGAATCCGGGCCTGGCTATGTCACCTTAGTTCAGGAAGTAGATGGTGACCCTGGAGGATGCCCGAATAGTAATGGTGCCGTGCTTCTGGAAAGCAAAGCAGATGAAAGCCTTGCCAGGGGAGTACTGTGATCTCAATGAGAGGTAATACATACCTGGAATTGTTACACTGACACATTACTTGCCATATATCTGACGATAGGGCCACTTTGAGGACCTGGAGAGAGGGGGTGCCTATGGGAGGCTGAATTGTGCCTACACTTTTCACTGCCCTCGGTTCCCCACTGTACCTATTGAGGTGACAGGTTCACTTTATAAGGAGCTCACTGCACTGAAGTATGTTAATAAAGCAGAGCAAGGTTTCATGGTGGCTCTCTGTGCCCCTCCACGGCCTCCGATTGCCAGGGGCTGAGACGGATGACTAGTACAGGGGGCTGATGGATGGATTTCGCCCACCTTGGAGTGTAATTAGACAATCCCGGGTGTAGAATGCTGACTCTGCCCTTACTCACAGGCTCTGCGCTGACATTCATGCCTTTACATGGAGCGCGGTGCCGGTGTCTCCTGACCCTACATGGAAGCGGGATTCAGGACTGGTTACACTAACTGGGATTTATCATTACAAACAATGGAGGCGTCTCTGGAAGGCCTCTCATACCTGTGCACTACTTTTCTATATACAGATAGCAGATAGCGGTATGCCCTGGGACCGCGCACCCTCTCTGTGCCGGAGCAGTGCCAGGCTGGGGAGGGATGTGAGGTGCTGCCCCTTATATTGCTGCTCTGACTAGCGGACAGAGAATCACCTCCAGCTCGGGGATTCAGCTCCCAGTATTTGTGGTTAACCCCGTTCATGAGCAGGGCCGCGTACTTCATTGCGTCAGTCCATCTTCTCCCCATTGCCTCTCCTTTACCTGACATCTCTGCTCTCTGTATTCCAGCACTTCTGTAGTGCAGGGCCCACTGTGATCTCTGATCTTTGCTGTGCACTGTCTCTGATCTCTGTAGTGGGGACCCCTGTGTTCTCTGTAGTGCGGGCACCCTGTGATCTCTCTAGTGCGGGGCCCCCCTGTGATCTCTGCTCTTTGCTGTGCACTGCCTCTCTGATCTCTGTAGTGCAGGGCCCCCTGTGATCTCTGTTCTCTGTAGTGCAGGGCCCCCTGTGATCTCTGTAGTGCAGGGCCCCTCTGTGATCTCTGCTCTTTGCTGTGCACTGTCTCTGATCTCTGTAGTGCAGGGCCCCCTGTGATCTCTGTTCTCTGAAGTGCAGGGCCCCTCTGTGATCTCTGCTCTTTGCTGTGCACTGTCTCTCTGATCTCTGTAGTGCAGGGCCCCATGTGATCTCTGTAGTGCAGGGCCCCTGTGATTTCTGCTCTTTGCTGTGCACTGCCTCTCTGATCTCTGTAGTGCGGGGCCCCCTGTGATCTCTGTAGTACGGGGCCCCCTGTGATCTCTGTAGTGCGGGGCCCCCTGTGATCTCTGTAGTACGGGGCCCCCTGTGATCTCTGTAGTGCGGGGCCCCCTGTGATCTCTGCTCTTTGCTGTGCACTGTCTCTGATCTCTGTAGTGCGGGGCCCCCCTGTGATCTCTGCTCTTTGCTGTGCACTGTCTCTGATCTCTGTAGTGCGGGGCCCCCTGTGATCTCTGCTCTTTGCTGTGCACTGTCTCTGATCTCTGTAGTGCGGGGCCCCCCTGTGATCTATGTTCTCTGTAGTGCAGAGTCCCCTGTGATCTCTG
>NW_017307031.1:318583-329544 GCF_000935625.1 Nanorana parkeri
AGTGCAGGGCCCCTCTGTGATCTCTGCTCTTTGCTGTGCACTGTCTCTGATCTCTGTAGTGCAGGGCCCCCTGTGATCTCTGTTCTCTGAAGTGCAGGGCCCCTCTGTGATCTCTGCTCTTTGCTGTGCACTGTCTCTCTGATCTCTGTAGTGCAGGGCCCCATGTGATCTCTGTAGTGCAGGGCCCCTGTGATTTCTGCTCTTTGCTGTGCACTGCCTCTCTGATCTCTGTAGTGCGGGGCCCCCTGTGATCTCTGTAGTACGGGGCCCCCTGTGATCTCTGTAGTGCGGGGCCCCCTGTGATCTCTGTAGTACGGGGCCCCCTGTGATCTCTGTAGTGCGGGGCCCCCTGTGATCTCTGCTCTTTGCTGTGCACTGTCTCTGATCTCTGTAGTGCGGGGCCCCCCTGTGATCTATGTTCTCTGTAGTGCAGAGTCCCCTGTGATCTCTGCTCTTTGCTGTGCACTGTCTCTGATCTCTGTAGTACGGGGCCCCCTGTGATCTCTGTAGTGCGGGGCCCCCTGTGATCTCTGCTCTTTGCTGTGCACTGTCTCTGTTCTCTGTAGTGCGGGCCCCCCTGTGATCTCTGTTCTCTGTAGTGCAGGGCCCCTTGTGATCTCTGTAGTGCACTGCCTCTCTGATCTCAGGGCTCTTCTTTAGCCAGGTGACAGAGTGTTTTATGTGCCAGTAAACCTGTCAGCTGTGGAATCCATTGTATGTGCTGTGCAGAGTGTGACAGCTGCTCTTCGCTTTCTAAACAGCACATAGATCATGGAACAAATAATCCTGACATTCCGCCGGAGACTCCATGGAGAGGCGTTCAGACAGAGGCAGGTTACATTCATCCATTCCAGGATTATAAATAACACGACCAGCAGGAGAGAGAAGAGGCAACTTCCACCCAGACAGCCAGTCTATGAGATAGAAGACCCTATATTGTGTATGTGCTGTGCTATGGCGTATGGCGCTGCTACTGTACATTGCCATTAGCCGATGATGGATTGATCGCAGCTCAGGAAGGGAGGTCCTCTTTGTACACCCAGCACAGACATTGTTTTTCAGCCTCCATCGCATCCGCTGTTTCTTAATACTCCTTATTTAGGAAATTCCTGTTTAATGAGTATTGAGGCAGATTTACCTGACCCAGTACATACAGTGTTTTCATACTCTCCATAACCGAAGTCGTCCCGTGAACTCAGCCAGCCGTCATCTGATGTGTTGAGAGACAGAATTGTTTTGTTACCTCTTTAAACTATTTGGTATGTGAAGTTATTGTATCAAAGGTAAGATCAGCTAAAGAGCCACTGCTGCCAGACTCCAAATTCCAGCCTCATGTGATCTCATGTGAGCCTGATTTATGTTATACAAGGGAGCATGGGGAGGTGAAACCTGGAGCAGATAAAGCGGACCTCTGATTTTATTATGTAAAATAAATAAATATTTATATATGTATTTTTATATTATTATTAAAGGAGAACTATGAGGATGAGCGATTTTCACCCCCCTCATAGTTCTAGCCGACCTGTGACAATGATACTGTCACAGGTCGGCTCAGAAGATCGGGAAGTGAGCGAACACATACCGGCATTCGCTCACCTCTCGATCCTGTCACGTCTCTCTGCCGTGACAGGGGAGGGGCTGTATTCCCCCCTCCCACGCTCCGATCCGCCAGAGCTGACTGGCGGAACGGACGGGGGAGGAGGCGGGTACAGCTGGCTCTGCCTCTATATAGGCAGAGCCAGCTGTCACTTACGCAGCTGGGCGGATCCAGACATAATTGTCGGGATCCGTTTCAGCTGCGGCATCTCAGTATACCGCGAGCTACAGCTCCCTATATACTGAGCATAGGGTGACTGGAGGACGGTAGTTTGCGTCCTCCCGTTACCCTAAGGAGAACTATGGGGAAAAGCCTTAACCCCATAGTTCTCCTTTAATATTATTATTAGTAGGGGTAGTCATAGTAGCAGTAGGGTTACCACCTTTTCTTCAAGGGAAACACAAACACTCTAGCTGGGGATAATCTACAGGAGAGATCAAGGAGAGACAGTCAGGGGAGAGAGAGGAGAAACGGGCGGAGAAGACGGCCAGGAGAGAGTGAGGAGAGACAGCCAGGAGAGAGTGAGGAGAGACAGCAAGGAGAGAGTGAGGAGAGACAGCAAGGAGAGAGAAAGGAGAGACAACCAGGAGAGAGAGAGAGAGAGAGTAGAGGCAGCCATGGGAGAGGAGAGACATTCAGGAAAGAGAGAGGAGACACAACCAGGTGGAAGAGAGTATATCTCCTCTCTTGTGAGCAACACATTTGTCTGAAGAAGAACCCCCTTGTGTCCTTTAAGACCTATCTGCACCCTGTGTTTTAGACACCTCCTTGCTCCCCGAGTTCCACCATCCCTCCATGTCCCGTGCCTCCTCCATGCACTCAGGTTGGAACACCAGGACCCCCTGGTTGCCCCTGTCCTCCTGACATCGTGACATCTTGTGCCTGGGTTTCAGGTGGCCTGAAACCTGGACACAGCACATACCGGACTCAAAATCCACACTGTCTGGGTGAATTCCGGGCAGGTGGCAACCCTAAGTAGTAGTATCATTCTTGTTTGTTTGCCTGTTGGGTAAATGTCCTCTCACATGTCCCAAAAATAAGAAAACAAATCTTGAGTTTCCTCCTCCATCTGACAAGAAGTATTACTAGAAGCTTTAGAAGATCCACCACAAGAGATTAAATACACTATATAACCCAAAGGGTGCGGACACCTAACCATCACACCTACCTATATGGCCAAAAGTATGCCAGCCTCCCTCCAAATGATGGCGTTTAGGTGGTTTCCAGTGAATGGCCCCATTAATGCCACAACATACAAAGACATTGTAGACAATTGTGTTCTTCCAACTTTATGGTAACAGTTTTTTGAAGACCCTTTTCTGTTTCACCATGACTGTCCCCTGTGTACCCAGCCAGCTCCATATAGACATGGTGTGACCAGCTTGGTGTGGAGGAACTCGAGTGTCCTGCACAGAGACCTGACCTCAACCCTACTGAACACATTTGGGATGAATTATGAGCCAGGTCTTCTCCTCCTACTTGACGTCAACCCTACTGAACACCTTTGGGATGAATTGGAATGCCGATTGTTAGCCAGCTCTTCTCATCCTGCATGAGGACCTGACCTCACTAACGGGCACAAACTCCTAGAGACACCATCCAAAATCTTTAAAAAAGCCTTCCCAGAAGAGTGGAGGCTGTTATGGCCTCAAAGGGGGCCAACTCCATATTAATACCGATGGTTTTGGAATGGGATATCCAACATGTTGTAATAGCCAGGTGTCCACAAGCTGTTGGCCATTTTGTGTATGAATGGGTCCCAGTTAGATCGATTTCCGTTCATGATTTGTTGTGGGGACACGTTACATGGACAGGAAGTACGGTTTGTTTCTGGGAAAAGGTGGCAACCTTGCTGGGTCAGTAGAATACCAATCAGTTGGCAAGCCTTAGAGGAAAATGAGAAGATATTTACACAAGGAGGTCATGGACAACAATGAGCTGAGCTCTGCTCTCCGCATGGGGTATAGTCAACATACTAATGATGGTTGTAAAGGCATTTGGTGCGCACAAAGTGAATTTATATGCTTCATGGCTATTAAGGAATATAAATAAGTTTGAGGCTAATAACATTAGCCGAGTTTGTGGGAGGAGTCGGAGCCTCCAGGGCCCTTAAACACATAGGGGAAAGGTGGACGCCTCTGCTGCTGACCTCCGGCATACCCTCCCACCCATCCCCATTATTAGTACTAGTATTACTCAAAGCTTACTAGAGTACGCCCCCTTATTTGGCGTACTGACCATAAAAATCATGGCACACCTCAGGTTGTGGGGGGTAGGGAGGTCAACATGGCCTTGGTGTATATCACGTACAAAGCGGGGCAACATGCGGGGCCCGCGAGATTCCGAACACAAATGAAATGTGTGTGCCCGGAGTACAGCTTTCATAATGAAATCCCTTCCCTACTGTATTAACAAAAAAACAAGTTCTGCATGACTGCAAAGTTGGACTGAAGGGTTGATTATTTGATTTGGCTGGCGTCGTGCTTGGACACCTGTCCAGGGCTCACATTTTCGTACTTACTTCAGGCGCCTCTCTACGGCTTCTCCTGATCAACATCTGACAACTAACAAATATTGCTTTTGCCCGTCTAAACATAGAATGGCGGTCGGTGGGATTCTGGCTGTGTCAGTAAACTGGTGGGACACCGAATCCGGTTTCCTGATAAGGATCTGGTCAGGATTATCCCTCACAGGTGAGCGTGCCAGCGATCTGATCCCCGTGCGGTCGGGGGAAGCGAAGAGGTAGGATTAGAGTTATCCCCTGTGGCAGCAGGTGGGATCTTGCATGTGTTCTGAGGTCATTAAAGCTCTTAGTATAGCGGTACGAGTCCCCGGGCCTTTTTCTCCCTTAATCCCCCTGAGTCCCCGTGTTACGGAGATGTCTCAATTCCACACATGATACTTTGTAGCATCTTGCAGGCTACGCAGCCTGGTTACCCTTTTTTCAGATCTGATAGGATTTGTATAAGTATATTTGTTCGGGTTTTAAAAAAAAAAGAAATAGCAAAAACAAAAAATATTCGTATAATTGTCCCCAATGGAACACTGGAGCATAGTGGAAGGGTAAAGCAGCATGCGTTTTGTTTTAGGAGGGCTCAATCCCCCTTTTGATGCTACATTGTGAGAAGCGGTGTATTTAACTTTGGTGCTGCCCTAGGCAAGGCAGCAACGCCCCCCCCCCCCGGACTGACCCTGCGCTTCTAGATGCTGGGCAGAGCTGCAACAGCTCAGTCCCAGCCTCAATACCCAATGTGACAGCTTTGTGTTTACCGTGATATGACACAAATGTCCTATGGAGCTCTCTGTAGCAAGAACCAATGTCCTGGAGTTGAGCTTTTCAACCCCTGAGCTTAGTGCTGGAAGCTGGCTGTCATTGCCAGTTAGCAGTCCCACCCTACATGCCAGTGATGGGATGAATATCCGCTGTCCCAGACCTAGGACTCAAGTGGTGCACATTCATGTTTTGGATATTCGTAACAGGCAATAAAATAACTTTAAAACAAACTACTCCTGTAGACTGACTCACTAACTCTGCTAGAAGTCTGTTCCAAGCACAAACTCCAGAAATGGGCACAGTATTCTAAATGAGGTCTGAGAAAGATCTACATAGAGGGATCAGGACCTCCTTCCTCCTGCTGGGGGTCCCTCTAGTGATAATAAAGATCTATATAGAGGAATCAGGACCTCCTTCCTCCTGCTGGGGATCCCTCTAGTGATAATAAAGATCTATATAGAGGGATCAGGACCTCCTTCCTCCTGCTGGGGATCCCTCTAGTGATAATAAAGATCTATATAGAGGAATCAGGACCTCCTTCCCTCTGCTGGGGATCCCTCTAGTAATAATAAAGATCTATATAGAGGGATCAGGACCTCCTTCCTCCTGCTGGGGATCCCTCTAGTGATAATAAAGATCTATATAGAGGGATCAGGACCTCCTTCCTCCTGCTGGGGATCCCTCTAGTGATAATAAAGATCTCTATAGAGGAATCAGGACCTCCTTCCTCCTGCTGGGGATCCCTCTAGTAATAATAAAGATCTATATAGAGGAATCAGGACCTCCTTCCTCCTGCTGGAGATCCCTCTAGTGATAATAAAGATCTCTATAGAGGAATCAGGACCTCCGTCCCCATTCTGGCCACACTGTTTTGCTCATTTTGCAATCGTCTGATATCCAGATGTTTGGACATCTTCTGTTCAGCATTAATAGCACCAGAAAAGTTGTGAAATTGTACAGATGGGGAAGCAGATAATGGATGATTGTAGAGAGCGTGAAGTGGATGGAAGAGTCTGAGTCAGAATGGAGCAGTGATTGGGCTGCTTTGAAGAGAAACTTGAGAAGTGTAGGACGGTCCTCTCACAAGCTGTGGATGATGAATAGGTGAAGGGGCTAGGAATCACATAATAATAAATCATCATCTAGTTGTGACTTCTCCATGGCAAGAAAGGAAATTGTCCTGGTATGGTTGCACCCATGCAGCAACCAATGAAGAGTGAGTACAGTGTTTCTATTAATAGTACACAGTAATGCAACTGGGAGAAGCTAACCTTTCAGTACAGATGGTTATCAGGGTGTTTGTACCTCTCTTACAGAAACACTGCTGGTTGCTTATATTGCTGGTAGGTTGCCGAGATTCTGCTGCAACAGAGCTGAGATTTCAGTAACCGGGTTCTGAATGTTAAAAATTAAATTTCTCCACACTGCTCATAGATACAGAGATGAATGAGGGCTTGTTTTAAAGTGCTCCACTGCTTGTTCAGAATATGTCATTGCTTAAAGGAGAACTATGAGGGGGGGAGGGGGGGGGTGCTTTTCCCTCACCTCATAGTTCTAGCCGACGTGTGACCATGAGACTGTCACAGGTCGGCTCAGTAGATTGGGAGGTGAGCGAACACATACCGGCGTATAGAGAGCTACAGCCCGCGGTATACTGAGCCTAGGGTGACGGGAGGACGCTAGTTTGTGTCCTCCCGTTACCCTAAGGAGAACTATGGGGAAAAGCCTTAACCCCATAGTTCTCCTTTAAGTTTTCATGATCTGGGCACAGCTTCACTTTAACATTAATGGCTTGTTCATGCTTCAAGGCATTTATTTAACAGAAGAGCACATTTTAAAATGGACCCTCCAGTAACTTTACAAACTTTGTAAGAACAGGGGGTGCTTATATCTCCTCAGGGGCGGGTCTATCATTCCCTGCCGTCGTAGGATGTCCTCGGCCTAATCCAACCTGGAAGACTGAGGACATCTAGTGGCAGAAATGAATTACTGAGGGGGCAGCAATGGGCAGGAAGTATTGTATCCTAAGCTGCTTTCTTCTTTTCTTTTAGCCAGCCGGGGGAACTTTTTACATTTAAAAAAATGGAGTCGGGCATTAATGATGATGTCATCGAACGCTTTCAGACGACGTGCCTGAGTACTCCTTCAGAGGCCTGTGATTGTTCTCTAACATTGATTCCCCGTGAATCACGTCACAGATCCTTCATTGGTGTATCGCGTGCCTTGTCCTACTCATCGTGTCATCCATTATTAATAAACATGACACCTGAGACTAGCCGGAGTCCATCACACGCAGGAGATCACATATGTCACGGAGCGCTGACATGGGCTCAGATTGCAAGCTGCTGACAGCATGATTGATGGAAAAACCACTCATTGAAGGTTCACTCCGCTGAGTGCTGGAAACGAAAACCCGCCTCCGGCCACAACTTTTTTGGGGGGATAGTTTGGGGAAGGGTGAGAACCTTTGTTTGATTTCTGCTTGTGTCCACATTCAGGAGATCTCCCCTCACTTCCTGTTTATTTCATGGGTGTCAGACAGAACAGAAAGTAATGGATTGGAATGTCCTACTTTCTATTTCTCAAGTCTTGTCTAGAAGAGGGCTTTAGGGCCTGCTCACACGACGTCCGTTTTCTGTGCTGACCTGATCCGTACGCTCCTGCACTAAAAATGCATCCCAATGTATCCTTATGTGTTTTATGGGCTACAGTTCTCACGTGCGCAGTCCGTTCAGGTTACAACAGAAAAATACTGCATGTCACATGTTGTACGGTCAGGAAACGGTCCGGAAGCGCAAAACGCATCAAAAACGCACTGCACTGCAGCTAACATAGTGACAGCCCCACTCCAGCATCAAAAACACGGCAAAACACATAGCACCGCGTCTGCTGATCCGGACCTGATCAGGACCTGAAACTCATGTGAACAGGCCCTTAAAGGGACCCTTTCACCAGGTAATGATAGGGTTGCCACCTTTTCTTCCAGTGAAACCCGAACAGTCTAGCGACGTGTGGACATTTTTGGGGGGAGAATGAGTCGTGGCTTATTCAAATGTTAATAGCTCCGCCCATTCATATGTAAATATCACAGTTAAAACTATTTTTAGTGGGGGGTCAGTAGCCCCTATCTTATTTTTGGTTGCCACTGTCTGCCTGACATCTTGTGTACGGGTTTCTGCTGCCAGGGCCGGTGCTAGGATACTTGCCTACACAGGCAAGGTGCATTTTTGCGCCCCCCTCCCCGACCCCTGTAAAAACAGGGCATTTTGACAAGTACTTATACTTGTCAAAATGCCCCGATGTTTGCGCTATGGTTTTTTTTCACTTGCCTTCGGCGCGGGAGAGCAGCGGCGAGTCAGCGCTGGTCCGGTGGGAGGAGCTCCAGGTGGGGTCCTAATTTAGCTGGTTGGCGACTGCCTGAGGTGCCGCGCGTGTCGGGATCATCTGGCAGTCGTCGGCCAGCTAAATTAGGACCCCACCTGGAGCTCCTCCCACCGGACCAGCGCGGACTCGCCGCTGCTCTCCCGCAAACTCCAGGTGGGGTCCTAATTTAGCTGGTTGGCGACTGCCTGAGGTGCCGCGCGTGTCGGGATCATCTGGCAGTCGTCGGCCAGCTAAATTAGGACCCCACCTGGAGTTCCTCCCACCGGACCAGCGCTGACTCGCCGCTGCTCTCCCGCACCAAAGGTAAGTGATAAAAAAAAAAGCGCAAACATCGGGCATTTTGACAAGTACAAGTACTTGTCAAAATGCCCTGTTTTTTCCACCGTCACCCTGCAGCGCCCTCAGGCGGCCGCCTGACTTGCCTTGCGGTAGCGCAGGGCCTGTCTGCTGCCATGAAACCCGAACACAGCATTCAAAACCCGGACTGTCCGGGTGAATCCAGGACAGGTGGCAACCCTAGGTAATGACACAATTGAAATGCTCACTTCCTGTGTTTCTCCTTTCCATAAATGATTCTTTATTGACTTGTAATGTGCCTCTGAACTTATAAGATTTGACTGCTCCAGGAAGAGTCAATTCCCGAGCACAGCCCCCTCGCTCCTTGTATGGCATGGCATAGCCCCCTCCTCTTCTGGGAGTGTGAACAGAACAGGGCCCTCCCCATAATGAGGTAGCCTGAGCCGGTTGCCTTAGGCGGCATCTCTTTGGGTCATGGGGGGGCGGGTGCGGTAGTTAGAGTGGTATGGCCCAATGTGTGTAGTGTGCCTGCTGCTCCCTTTCTGGTGAGAACACATCTAGGGCAATACACATCTAGGGTCATACACATCTAGGGCCATGCACATCTAGGGTCATACATATCTAGGGCCATGCACATCTAGGGTCATACACATCTAGGGCCATGCACATCTAGGGTCATACACATCTAGGGCCATGCACATCTAGGGTCATACACATCTAGGGCCATGCACATCTAGGGTCATACACATCTAGGGCCATGCACATCTAGGGTCATACACATCTAGGGCCATGCACATCTAGGGTCATACACATCTAGGGCCATGCACATCTAGGGTCATACACATCTAGGGCCATGCACATCTAGGGTCATACATATCTAGGGCCATACACATCTAGGGTCATACACATCTAGGGCCATACACATCTAGGGTCATACACATCTAGGGCCATACACATCTAGGGCCATACACATCTAGGGTCATACACATCTAGGGTCATACACATCTAGGGTCATACACATCTAGGGTCATACACATCTAGGGTCATACACACCTAGGGTCATACACACCTAGGGTCATACATATCTAGGGTCATACATATCTAGGGTCATACACACCTAGGGTCATACACATCTAGGGTCATACACATCTAGGGTCATACACATCTAGGGTCATACACATCTAGGGTCATACACATCTAGGGTCATACACATCTAGGGTCATACACATCTAGGGTCATACACATCTAGGGTCATACACATCTAGGGTCATACACATCTAGGGTCATACACATCTAGGGTCATACACATCTAGGGTCATACACATCTAGGGTCATACACATCTAGGGTCATACACATCTAGGGTCATACACATCTAGGGTCATACACATCTAGGGTCATACACATCTAGGGTCATACACATCTAGGGTCATACACATCTAGGGTCATACACATCTAGGGTCATACACATCTAGGGTCATACACATCTAGGGTCATACACATCTAGGGCCATACACATCTAGGGTCAACTGTGGTGCAACTACAAATCCCATTAGGCATTGCAAGACTCTGACAGCCAAAGGCATGACAGATGCTGGGTGGGAATTGTAGTTTCACGACAACTGGAGGGCCACAGTTTGCCTACCCCTGGTATAGAGGGTCAATTGAGACGGCTCCGAATCTGCACTGACTGCTGACATCACCTCCAAGTTCAGTGATATAGAGCTCCTGACTCTCAATATGTTTGTGTTGGGGGGTGTCATTCTACACATTGATTTCTCCAGCCGGGTGACCCCGATATCAGGAGGACCCCCCGCTTTGTGGTGAACCCCAGCAACATAGGTCTATAAAAATACTTTTCACCCACGCAGTGAAGATTTGGGTCCAGTCCAGAGCCTGAAAGCTGATTGAGGTGTGTGTGGCTCCCGGACGGTAATATCGGTTTGCGCTCTGGATGCCGGACGGAATATTCCGACGCATTTAATGGTAGGTAATCCCGACTTTTATAACCTCTTAGTACATAACACTTAATCCCTGTGCCGGTTCATCGGCGGGCCGCGCGCTTGTTGTTGGCGGACTTTGAACGCGGGTCTAATCCGCTCTCTTGTGACGAGAATCTCGGTAAACATTGTTAATCTTTATGGAAATCTCAGCTTTGTTTTTTCCGTTCCGTCTCTTTGGTGTTTTCATTCTGGTTTACGATCCCTCCTTCATCCCCCGAGGGTCTCTGCGAGGGTCTCTCTGCGAGGGTCTCTGGGAGGGTCTCTGCGAGGGTCTCTGGGAGGGTCTCTCTGCAAGGGTCTCTGCGAGGGTCTCTGAGAGGGTCTCTCAGCAAGGGTCTCTGAGAGGGTCTCTGGGAGGGTCTCTGCGAGGGTCTCTCTGAAGGGGTCTCTGCGGGGGTCTCTGGGAGG
>NW_017307031.1:329563-344750 GCF_000935625.1 Nanorana parkeri
GAGGGTCTCTGGGAGGGTCTCTGGGAGGGTCTCTGCGAGGGTCTCTGGGAGGGTCTCTGCGAGGGTCTCTGCGAGGGTCTCTCTGCAAGGGTCTCTGCGAGGGTCTCTGGGAGGGTCTCTGCGAGGGTCTCTCTGCAAGGGTCTCTGCGAGGGTCTCTGCGAGGGTCTCTGGGAGGGTCTCTGAGAGGGTCCCTGGGAGGGTCTCTGCGAGGGTCTCTGGGAGGGTCTCTGGGAAGGTCTCTGGGAAGGTCTCTGGGAGGGTCTCTGCAAGGGTCTCTGGGAGGGTCTCTGGGAAGGTCTCTGGGAGGGTCTCTGCGACGGTCTCTGCGAGGGTCTCCGAGGATCTCTGCGAGGGTCTTTGTGAGGGTCTCTGGGAGGGTCTCTGCAAGGGTCTCTGCAAGGGTCTCTGCGAGGGTCTCTGCGAGGATCTCTGCGAGGATCTCTGCGAGGGTCTCTGGGAGGGTCTCTGGGAGGGTCTCTGGGAGGGTCTCCGAGGATCTCTGCGAGGGTCTCTGCGAGGGTCTCTGCGAGGGTCTCTGCGAGGGTCTCCGAGGATCTCTGCAAGGGTTTTTGGGAGGGTCTCTGGGAGGGTCTCTGCGAGGGTCTCTGTAAGGGGCGTATACATTACATTTTGGCTCATGCGCATCCTTTTATTGCCAGCTTTGTACACCTGTCCACCGCCAACGCATCCTGTTATCACGATGACGGCAATGATACAATGTAACAGACGGGGGATGGGCAGGCTGCAGAGAGACGTTACACTGATTCACATCATGGGGCTGTGGTGAACTGCTCTACCCAATGACATGCGGCATGTTCATTCTCAGTTTGTTGTCCTTACAATGTCGCTCAGCAAGATGCAGTATAAGAGAAGCGCAGTGATCGCCTAGCTAAATCTGTATGTATTAAACCTCTGGGATTTTCAAAAGTTAAACCTTGCAGTGGAGCTGCTCCCATAGTGCCAGGGTTGACTGCTCCTATTGGTCTAGAGAACGGAATATAGAAGATATACTCATTTAATCCTTGGCCGGTGGCTGCTTACCTCGGTCCCCCTCTGCTCCGACTGTGAAATGTCCCTTGGTGTCCTCACATCTAATGCAAATGAATGGACCTTGGTTAGCTGTGATGATGATAGTGAGATGTGCTCCGAGGATCTCTGCGAGGGTCTCTGCGAGGGTCTCTGCGAGGGTCTCTGCGAGGGTCTCCGAGGATCTCTGCAAGGGTTTTTGGGAGGGTCTCTGGGAGGGTCTCCGAGGATCTCTGCGAGGGTCTCTGGGAGGGTCTCTGGGAGGTTCTCTGCGAGGGTCTTTGCGAGGGTCTCTGCGAGGGTCTCTGCGAGGGTCTCTGCGAGGGTCTCCGAGGATCTCTGCGAGGGTTTTTGGGAGGGTCTCTGGGAGGGTCTCTGCGAGGGTCTCTGTAAGGGGCGTATACATTACATTTTGGCTCATGCGCATCCTTTTATTGCCAGCTTTGTACACCTGTCCACCGCCAACGCATCCTGTTATCACGATGACGGCAATGATACAATGTAACAGACGGGGGATGGGCAGGCTGCAGAGAGACGTTACACTGATTCACATCATGGGGCTGTGGTGAACTGCTCTACCCAATGACATGCGGCATGTTCATTCTCAGTTTGTTGTCCTTACAATGTCGCTCAGCAAGATGCAGTATAAGAGAAGCGCAGTGATCGCCTAGCTAAATCTGTATGTATTAAACCTCTGGGATTTTCAAAAGTTAAACCTTGCAGTGGAGCTGCTCCCATAGTGCCAGGGTTGACTGCTCCTATTGGTCTAGAGAACGGAATATAGAAGATATACTCATTTAATCCTTGGCCGGTGGCTGCTTACCTCGGTCCCCCTCTGCTCCGACTGTGAAATGTCCCTTGGTGTCCTCACATCTAATGCAAATGAATGGACCTTGGTTAGCTGTGATGATGATAGTGGGACGTAAACCAGTGGAGGCCGGGGGAGAAGGATCTGCGGGGACTGGCTTAGCAGCCAGGCGGGATTGGGGATCAGGTAAGTATATCTTCTTTATTTGTGCTCTTAGACCAAAACAAGGTCATTCATTAAATCTGAACTCCGGCACTCCCTTCAGTTTTGCATAGATCCAATGATATTAATGTGGGGGCGGGCATAGACAGAGTGCTCCTCCCCCTGACATCCAATTAAATTAATGTGGGGGCGGGCATAGACACTGTACACCTCCTACTGTCAGCGTACCATGCACAGGCGTCCTCACACCACATGGAGGTACCCACGCAGGATGACCAAATTAATATGACCACACTGGATAATGTTATATGCACACGGTTTATTTGTTACACAGCAAACAAAACTACAAACCCCCTCAACCCCCCCACACACAGGTTTAGCAGTGAAGTAACAAAAACCACGGTTGGAACAAACACACCTACAGCCAGGGGGAACAGCAACAATGAGGGGTAACAGGCCTGCAGATAGACAGCAGGCCTCAGGATACAGGAAGAGTGGTCAGGTACAAGCCGGGTCGTTAACAAGGGTCTCCGAGGATCTCTGCGAGGGTTTTTGGGAGGGTCTCTGGGAGGGTCTCTGCGAGGGTCTCTGTAAGGGGCGTATACATTACATTTTGGCTCATGCGCATCCTTTTATTGCCAGCTTTGTACACCTGTCCACCGCCAACGCATCCTGTTATCACGATGACGGCAATGATACAATGTAACAGACGGGGGATGGGCAGGCTGCAGAGAGACGTTACACTGATTCACATCATGGGGCTGTGGTGAACTGCTCTACCCAATGACATGCGGCATGTTCATTCTCAGTTTGTTGTCCTTACAATGTCGCTCAGCAAGATGCAGTATAAGAGAAGCGCAGTGATCGCCTAGCTAAATCTGTATGTATTAAACCTCTGGGATTTTCAAAAGTTAAACCTTGCAGTGGAGCTGCTCCCATAGTGCCAGGGTTGACTGCTCCTATTGGTCTAGAGAACGGAATATAGAAGATATACTCATTTAATCCTTGGCCGGTGGCTGCTTACCTCGGTCCCCCTCTGCTCCGACTGTGAAATGTCCCTTGGTGTCCTCACATCTAATGCAAATGAATGGACCTTGGTTAGCTGTGATGATGATAGTGGGACGTAAACCAGTGGAGGCCGGGGGAGAAGGATCTGCGGGGACTGGCTTAGCAGCCAGGCGGGATTGGGGATCAGGTAAGTATATCTTCTTTATTTGTGCTCTTAGACCAAAACAAGGTCATTCATTAAATCTGAACTCCGGCACTCCCTTCAGTTTTGCATAGATCCAATGATATTAATGTGGGGGCGGGCATAGACAGAGTGCTCCTCCCCCTGACATCCAATTAAATTAATGTGGGGGCGGGCATAGACACTGTACACCTCCTACTGTCAGCGTACCATGCACAGGCGTCCTCACACCACATGGAGGTACCCACGCAGGATGACCAAATTAATATGACCACACTGGATAATGTTATATGCACACGGTTTATTTGTTACACAGCAAACAAAACTACAAACCCCCTCAACCCCCCCACACACAGGTTTAGCAGTGAAGTAACAAAAACCACGGTTGGAACAAACACACCTACAGCCAGGGGGAACAGCAACAATGAGGGGTAACAGGCCTGCAGATAGACAGCAGGCCTCAGGATACAGGAAGAGTGGTCAGGTACAAGCCGGGTCGTTAACAGGAGGGCAGCGCGGTACAGGAACAGGATCCAAGGAGAGTGGTTGGGTAACAAGCCGGGTCAGTGACAGGTTTGCAGATAGGAAGCAGGGTTCAGGTAGCAGGGTTCAGGTAGCGGGGCTCAGGTAGCAAGGTTCAGGAAGCAGGGTTCAGGAAGCAGGGTTCAGGTAGCGGGGCTCAGGTAGCAAGGTTCAGGAAGCAAGGTTCAGGAAGCAGGGTTTATAGGTAGCAGGGTTTATAGGTAGCAGGGTTTATAGGTAGCAGGGTTTATAGGTAGCAGGGTTCAGGGAGCAGGGTTCAGGGAGCGGGTCTCAGGTAGCGGGGCTCAGGTAGCGGGGCTCAGGTAGCGGGGCTCAGGTAGCGGGACTCAGGTAGCAAGGTTCAGGAAGCAAGGTTCAGGAAGCAGGGTTTATAGGAAGCAGGGTTTATAGGTAGCAGGGTTTATAGGTAGCAGGGTTTATAGGTAGCAGGGTTTATAGGTAGCAGGGTTTATAGGTAGCAGGGTTCAGGTAGCAGGGTTCAGGTAGCAGGGTTCAGGGAGCAGGGTTCAGGGAGCAGGGTTCATAGGTAGCAGGGTTTAGGTAGCAGGGTTCAGGTAGCAGGGTTCAGGTAGCAGGGTTCAGGTAGCAGGGTTCAATGTGGGGGCGGGCATAGACACTGTACACCTCCTACTGTCAGCGTACCATGCACAGGCGTCCTCACACCACATGGAGGTACCCACGCAGGATGACCAAATTAATATGACCACACTGGATAATGTTATATGCACACGGTTTATTTGTTACACAGCAAACAAAACTACAAACCCCCTCAACCCCCCCACACACAGGTTTAGCAGTGAAGTAACAAAAACCACGGTTGGAACAAACACACCTACAGCCAGGGGGAACAGCAACAATGAGGGGTAACAGGCCTGCAGATAGACAGCAGGCCTCAGGATACAGGAAGAGTGGTCAGGTACAAGCCGGGTCGTTAACAGGAGGGCAGCGCGGTACAGGAACAGGATCCAAGGAGAGTGGTTGGGTAACAAGCCGGGTCAGTGACAGGTTTGCAGATAGGAAGCAGGGTTCAGGTAGCAGGGTTCAGGTAGCGGGGCTCAGGTAGCAAGGTTCAGGAAGCAGGGTTCAGGAAGCAGGGTTCAGGTAGCGGGGCTCAGGTAGCAAGGTTCAGGAAGCAAGGTTCAGGAAGCAGGGTTTATAGGTAGCAGGGTTTATAGGTAGCAGGGTTTATAGGTAGCAGGGTTTATAGGTAGCAGGGTTCAGGGAGCAGGGTTCAGGGAGCGGGTCTCAGGTAGCGGGGCTCAGGTAGCGGGGCTCAGGTAGCGGGGCTCAGGTAGCGGGACTCAGGTAGCAAGGTTCAGGAAGCAAGGTTCAGGAAGCAGGGTTTATAGGAAGCAGGGTTTATAGGTAGCAGGGTTTATAGGTAGCAGGGTTTATAGGTAGCAGGGTTTATAGGTAGCAGGGTTTATAGGTAGCAGGGTTCAGGTAGCAGGGTTCAGGTAGCAGGGTTCAGGGAGCAGGGTTCAGGGAGCAGGGTTCATAGGTAGCAGGGTTTAGGTAGCAGGGTTCAGGGAGCAGGGTTCAGGGAGCAGGGTTCAGGGAGCAGGGTTCAGGTAGCAGGGTTCAGCTAGCAGGGTTCAGCTAGCAGGGTTCAGCTAGCAGGGTCAGTCAGGGGCAGGTGACGCAATACTGAGCCACCTTCCTGACTGCAGGGAGGGCCTAAATACCCTCCCAGGAAGCACCAGGTGATGGGATGATCAGTCACAGCTGGGGCACACCCGCAGGTGAGCACTGGAGGTGCAGGTTCCAGCACCACCCAGTGGTGGTCTGGTTCCTGACAGTTCCTGGCTGCTGGAGACACCCGCAGGCGAATGTGAACGGGGCCTTAGGTGATGAGCCAGTTTTGTATGAGAAGCTTCAGAAACTGAAGATAAAATGAGTAACAAGTTATATAGATTTCCAGAGAGCTGGAAATGGAAGAAACGTTGATATTTAGGCCAAAGGTTTTCTGTTTCCCTAATAATTTCACTCACTGGAGTCACACGGAGCCCCTCCTCCGCATATGGAAAGATTTATGTCTTCACGATTGGACTTGGCTGGAAACTCTGCTCAGTGCGTAATATTTTCCTATTATGGCCGCCGGTATAGAAAGCCGACATTTCCAGCTCCCGTGTTCCCTTATTGTTGTAACACCATGCAGCGGAGGCCCATGGGTTACCGGTCACTCGGCCAGCATTGCATACCGGGCAACATACCATACCGGGCAACATACCATACCAGGCAACATACCATACCAGGCAACATACCATACCGGGCGGGCAACATACCATACCAGGCAACATACCATTCCGGGCAGCATACCATACCAAGCAACATACCATACCAGGCAACATACCATACCAGGCAACATACCATACCGGGCAACATACCATACCGGGCAGCATACCATACCAGGCAACATACCATACCAGGCAACATACCATACCAGGCAACATACCATACCAGGCAACATACCATACCAGGCAACATACCATACCAAGCAACATACCATACCAGGAACATACCCCAACATTTATACCCCCACTATAACAGGAACATACCCCAACATTTATACCCCCACTATACCAGGAACATACCCCAACTCCAGCCTTTATACCCCCAACATATCAAGAACATACCCCAACATTTATAGCACCCAGTCCAGGGATCGGTCTAAGAGCAAGCCGACTCTCCTGATTTTTATCAAGTGGCTGATTTTGCTCATTCCTGGCCTTTAAGGACACATCTCCCGGAGCTGTTTTAAATTATGAAGTGTGTTCATGTGCGGATACGGATCAGTTTTCGGAGTGTGGAAAAATCATCCATGTGCCAAAAAGTTCCTGGCGGTGGAACGAATGTGTGGAAATAGTTTGCCAACCTTTATCTATGTCCAGGGTCACCTTTAAAGTCAAATCAAACTTTCAATCTTTAAATTCAATAATGAATCCAGATTATACAAATATAAATTACCCAGCAAAGTATTCCTTTACATGTTGTCATGTTTGCAAACAGCTCGAACTCTCTTAGCTCGGCTTCCCTGAACTTCCTGTCCAGTGCAAGATCACAGGGGACAGCACGATCTCCAGCAGAAGTCATATACTAGCCGGGAGAATGGAGGAGGGGATTGTCTTGCCTTGCTGTGTCTGTGTGTTTGTGGAGACATCCACAGCTTACTAGCACACACAAGGGTGGCTCCATAGGATCCTGCAAGGGAAAAGAGTCACCCTAAAACAGGATGTCAGGACCCTTGCTCTAGTGGCCAGCTGATTCTGCAGGAAGCTGACACTTTTAAACACCAAGGAGCAGCAGGCATGTAAGCTGCTGAAAAATTAGGTTCGCTACGGATATTTCGTTATTTCGGATGAGTTTATGAATATTTGTTATTCATATACAGACATTAATACTAAAGCTGAGGCTCCCAGACCCGAATGGCAATCAGGATCCAGATTTCCTAATTGCATTTTGAAGCTCTCGAATGCCATTCGGGTCTGGGGGCCTCAGCTTTAGTATTATAGGTACAGTATATACTGTATATGGCTCCCATGTCGCCGCAACCAAAATTTGTGTTCAGACCCATTCGGATGCATGAAACCGAAAAACACATCTGATTGGCCAGAAAAGTCACATGTCCCATTCAGTTTAGTTTTTTTTTTTGTATAATCTTTATTTTCCTGTTTTCAAACAAAGGATAAATGGGTCCAACATTGACCCTGACAGAAATTAAAAGGTTACAAAAAAAAAAGGGGATACAACGACACATACATTCACCTTGCATTACAATGAGCGGGTATCCAACCCGGCAACGTCATATAAGCTCGACCTGAAGCAGGGAGGGTGATGTCTCCATCCCCGCCATGATAATTAAAGGAGAACTATGAGATGAGTGATTTCCACTCACGTCATAGTTCTAAGCCAACCTGTGACAATGAGACTGCCACAGGTCGGCTCAGTAGATCGGGAGGTGAGAGAACACATACCGGCGTTCGCTCACCATGCTGAGCAACACAAGAGACTGCTGAGCAACACAAGAGACGGCTGACCAACAGGAGAGACGGCTGAGCAACACGACGAGAGACGGCTGAGCAACACGACGAGAGACGGCTGAGCAACACGAGAGACGGCTGACCGACACGAGAGACGGCTGACCAACACGAGAGACGGCTGACCGACACGAGACACGTGCAGCATTTTGTTCGGACCGGACCGCAGGCATAATGTGCCTTGCAATCCCGTGCGGCTGATCGCATTGCGGCCGGAGGGCGTGGCTACGGTGCCATTCACTTCAATGGCGCGTCACGCCCCCCTCCTGCCTCACAAAAAAGTGAGCCGGCCGCAATGCGAGGCAGTGCGTTCTGGCCAGAATCGGACCGGAACGCACTGCATCTGGTGTGAACGAGGCCTTGTGTTAAAGAGACCGATGAACAACAGAAGAGACTGCCAAATTAGAGAGAACGATGAACAACAGAAGAGACTGCCAAATTAGAGAGACCGATGAATATTAGAAGAGTTTCCAAATTAAAGAGATTGCAGAACAACACATGAGATTGCCATGAAGAGATTGACGGACAATAGAAGAGACCGCCATGTGAAAAGGAATGCTGGATATTACACGAGATTACCCTATTATAGAGATTGAGAGAGAAACTGCCAATCATTACAAGAGATTGCCATGTTAAAGAGACTGCTTACGCTATAAGAGGCTGCCATGTTAAAGAGACTGCTTACGCTAGAAGAGGCTGCCATGTTAAAGAGACTGCTTACGCTAGAAGAGACTGCCACGTTAAAGAGACTGCTTACGCTAGAAGAGACTGCCATGTTAAAGAGACTGCTTACGCTAGAAGGGATTGCCACGTTAAAGAGACTGCTTACACTAGAAGAGACTGCCATGTTAAAGAGACTGCTTACGCTAGAAGAGACTGCCATGTTAAAGAGACTGCTTACGCTAGAAGGGATTGCCACGTTAAAGAGACTGCTTACACTAGAAGAGACTGCCATGTTAAAGAGACTGCTTACGCTAGAAGGGATTGCCACGTTAAAGAGACTGCTTACACTAGAAGAGACTGCCATGTTAAAGAGACTGCTTACGCTAGAAGAGACTGCCACTTTAAAGAGACTGCTTACGCTAGAAGAGACTGCCACATTAAAGAGACTGCTTACGCTAGAAGAGACTGCCACGTTAAAGAGACTGCTAAACTTACAAAAGGCCGCCATGTCGAAGAGACTGCCAAACGTTATAAGAGACTGTTGTGCTGCGTAGACATCTCACGTTACAGAGAAACGCCATAATGTAGAGGCCGTGTGTTTCGGACGAGCTCTGTGATTGGCTGTTCCTCTGCACACATTACAATGTAACAAAGTGTTCCGCGTGTCCCGGTTGATGGGTCTCTGCGGGCGGTCTCGCCTCCGACACAGTTTATTCTTATTGTATCTGATGTCAGTGTTTGCTCAGCAAGCGGGAAACCACATGGATGAGATACGGCTCAGCCTTGGCGTTGGCGTTATCACCTGTTACCCACAATGCACCGGGCTCCGTCTGTTTGTCTGCAGAATAATGGCCGGTGATAAGCAGCTGTCATGTTCCCTGACGATGTGTCACTCACAATCCGGAGCCGTCTGTATCTCTCTGCGTGTGATTGTTCGCAGTCACTCGGTTTAATCATTAAATCACGCGTGTGGGCGGACGTCTGTTCCCACCGGCCAACTTCAGACGCGTTCAACAGGATTGTAGCTCGCAGACGGATAACAAGACACAAAGGGAAAGGCCATGAACAGCTACAGTAACAGCTTCAATCCAGAGATTACTGTGCAGGACATGTTTTCTGCCACTAGGTGTCCTCAGTCTGATGGCCAGCATCATTCAAGCCACTTCTTCTGAGCCCAGGTCATCCCGGACGAGCCCCCAGCCCGTAGCTGTAAAAGTCAAAGGAGAACCTGTACAGTGGTGAGCTCATCTCTCTGTCACTCTGCTCTCTCCTCTTATCAGCACGCTTCTTGTTCAGCACATGAACTAAGTGGCTCTTTGTGCTGCTTCTTCCTCTCACACTCCAGCTCTGCTGTACAGGGGCTTGCAGAGGCATGATACCAGGTCACAGTCAGGTACTCACACTCTAAAAATACATGTAATGATTACAGAGCTGCACTGATGTGTGTCTTTTACACTTGCCCGGAGTTTAGCTTCTAAACGCTGTCAATGTTTTTGTTTTTCGTCGGACGGCAGACCACACAGTTTGTGTTCCCCCAGCTCTGGAGTTCGCGTCAGCCGTAGCGCCACGGCGGACCCGCCCCGGGAATTCTGGCCCGACGGTAACACTCGGGCCGCCTTCCAACATCTATTTAAAATCACGGCGCGGGCCAGACGGCAGCCCGCCTGCTCGCAATTATCCATCCACCACCGCCGTGTCATAAGCTGGGCCGCCCAACGGCCACGTCTCCCCATTCTGCTACCTCCGGGGTGCCCCGAGCGGGAGTGGCGGCTGTGCCGGAGAGAACACATTGGCCCCCGGGTGGCCGCGGGATCGCTCTTAGGCAGCAAGCTTGGAGTAGACTTCCGACTGCTTGGAATTTTTGGCAGGGGCGAAGCTAAAAGCAGCGATGGGCTGAGATTCCCGGTGCTGACCCAGAACAGACTGCGATCAGTTATTGTTATTGTATGAATATCGGGTGTTGTGTCCTCAGGACAGTTATATCTTTGCATCGCGCCAATGTGCGCATTGCGTTGTGTTGCCGTGTTGTGGTGCCGTTCATTTTCAAGGCAGTGCACCTGCGCTGCAGTGCGCTGGAACACATGGCAGCCTATGGGAGTGTCTTGCAGTGGCGTAACAATCACCATAGCGACCCAGGCGACCGCTATGGGGCCCGGGGCACAGTGGGGCCCAGCCAGATGCCGTGCGGACAGGAACGTGTCCGCAGAGACCCAGTACCGTGCTGACACAACCAGGAATGTGTCCTCAGACCCACAATCAGCACCATACAGACTAAGGATGCACCAATACTGATACTAGTATCGTTATCGGTGCCGATACCGAGTATTTGGGCGAGTACTCGTACTCGCCCAAATGCTCCGAAGCCCAGGCCGCGAGTCATTACCCGCCCCCCCGGCTTCCTGACTGGCCAGAAAGCCGGCTCCATGCTTCCTCTTTACCTGGTGACGAGGAAGCATGGAAACGGCTTCCCTGCTAATCGGGAATCCGGTAGACGAGTCATTACATGCCGCCTGGCTTCCTTAATGGGACTTCCGGTATCGGTATTCGGTATCGGTGAGTACCCAAAAAAATATATCGGTACTCGTACTATGGTGACACAACCAGGAACATGTCCGCAGACCTTCAACCAGTACCATAGTGACTCAACCAGAAACGAGTCAGCAGAAACACAGTTATTACTGTGGTGACACAACCAGGATGTGCCCCCGAACCCACAATCAGTACTCTACTGACACAACCAAGAACATGTCCACAGACCTTCAACCAGTACCGTAGTGACACAACAAGGAACATGTCCTCAGTGACACGGTCAGTACCATGGTGACACAACCTTTAGTTTGGATTGATTTGGTACTATGGGGGAAGGGAGGGCAGGGTGGAAGTTTAGTTGAGAAGCTCTTTCAGCCTATAAGCAGTAGCAGTTGGCCACCCCTGGAGGCCAGGGCACCCTACGCCATGGCCTACTGTATGTGGTCAAGTGAAAGATCCGGCCATGACTAATATACGTATAGTAATTATGAACTACTATGCACAATCAGGTGCAATGAGCATTATTTTTTGTGCCTGGGAGTGAAGTCCTCTTTATCTTGGGGGACCAATAGCAATTGTTTCCTATCTCTTCTGATTGTCCTTTCTTCTCAAGTCTGGTCAGCCTGCCTGTGTCAATAGATCATGTGACCTTGGCTTGTGAGGGAAGGAACCATCTCATTTCTCAGACCGGTTCCACTTTAATAATTGCTCTGTTATCTTCTGTTTTGACTTCTTTCATTCTTCGGTAGAACATATATATGTTTTTTTTCTCTCTCGGAGATTCAGGAGGATCCGTGACATGAATCAATCGGAGCTTTGTCGCCTGTGATCGCTAACTTGGCAATTCTGGCCTCCCGCTTGCCTGTAATCCCAACCTTCACCATGTGTTTATTAATAGGAGACTTTGGCTATCGCCAGCTTGGAGAACCGCGCCAAGAAACACTCAATATCATTAACACGTTATTTTTGTGCCTGTTTTATTTGTATCTCCACCAAGCCAGTCGCTGCTCGTCCCAAACCACCCACAATTACCATCCAGAGCCCATAAATCTATTAACATGAGTCAGAAGGTTTAGGGCTCCAGTACCGATGGTCCTGACAGTCAGAGTTGTTTGTCCTGGAGACTGAAGGATGACACCAGTGCTCTACCATCAATCCAGTCAAAGATGGAGGTGCTGAGAGCCTGGGGCCGGGAGTGCCTGGCAAGGTCTTCTGCCCGGGTCACGCTTCTGCCAAACCCTACAAAGCAGCCATGACGACAGCTCTGGTAGTCGGCTTTATTGAGCAGTGGGGCCTCAAAGTCTTCCGGACTGCGAGACCTTGCCAAGTGCTTGGCACGGGGTGATCAACCACCGAGAGTTGTTTTGGTTAGTACATTCTTTGGCAAGGAAGCTCTGGATTACTGTAAGGTTCTGAGACGCTTACCATACGGTACGCTGCCGATCTTATGTAATACTATGGGTTGATGTTGCAAGGAAACGGATATAGAGTAACGGTGCTACGCTGGCAGGGTGGCACATTACATGGGAACGGGGTATATAACCCGAGAGCACTCTGAGGAAGAACATACAGGAATGCCAATGTGTGCCAAAAAAAACTGTTGACTTATTTTGTGGAGGCCTTTATCCTCAGCTTCTTAAAAGTCCATGTTGTCCTCTACATTTAAGCAACCCTGAATTCTTCATTAAAGACTCAGTCCAATAAAACTGATATTTCTGGAAAATCCCAAGGAATTCAACCACATAGTGGTTTCTCGAATCTCTCAGGCACTCTGAGGCTGTTGTATCACCTCCAAGCTGGGTCCTTGCTACTGTGACTACACACCATGGCCCAATTCATTCCTATGGGTGAGTCTTACTTTACTAAAAGCCTGGAGACCACCATGGGTTAGTCTCATGATCTTCCCGGAGTATACGGTACTGCCGCCATTCTCCCAGCAAATCCTTACGGTGGAAGTCCAGCCCACACTCAGCTTCCATGCTGTAGCGTTGCAGCTCTCGGGCATGCTTGGCTTGTGCTTTGACATTGGTTTCTCGAATCTCTCAGGCACTCTGAGGCTGTTGTATCACCTCCAAGCTGGGTCCTTGCTAATGCGACTACACACCATGGCCCAATTAATTCCTATGGGTGAGTCATACTTTGCTAAAAGCCTGGAGACCACTATGGGTTAGTCTCATGATCTTCCTGGAGTACAGTCAGTTGTATGGTTGCCTTTTCTAAAAACCCAAATGCCATATAAGGTACTGCCGCCTTCTCCCAGCAAATCCTTATGAAGGAGGTCCAGCACACACTCAACTGCCATGCCTGCTCCAGCTGTAGCGTTGTAGCTCTCGGGCACGCTTGGTTTGTGCTTTGACATTTGGTTTCTTGAATCTCTCAGACACCCCAACTCCAAGACAGGTCCTTCCCACTGCACATACGTCATGGTCCCAATTCATCCCTATGGGTGAGTCTTACTCTGCTGAAAGTCTGGGGGCCAACATGTGTTTGGCTCATCCATAGGAATAAATGGGGCCACGGTGAAGATAGGGTTGCCACCTGTACCGGATTCACCTCTACAGTCCGGGTTTTGAGTCCTGTATGGTTTCAGGCCAGCCAAAAACCCGGACTGTGGAGGTGAATCCGGGACAGGTGGTAACGCTAGGTCGGTGGTTCTCAACCTGTGTGACCTCAGGACCCACATTTGTCCTTGATCATTAAGTCGTGACCCGAGTCTCACTGAAATGGAACGCACGGTAGTGCTGGGCTGCTGTGCTGTGACGGACCTCCATCCATATGTGCATTGCTTGTACAGCTCCCATGCGCGCCCTGTAGAGGTGCCGGGAGCCAGAATGTGATGTCACTCCGGTCCAGGCACCTCTACAAGACACTCAAGGGAGCTATAGGCATTGCACGTATGGATGGAGCTCCCTCGCGGCCATACCCCCAGCCCACCCCACCTCACCTAAAGTCAACACTCGGCACCGGGTAGCATATTTTGAATGGCTTCTCAGTGTAAGAATGGACATTGCTGCGCTAGGGGGAGGCTGGGGAGCCTCTCAACTAGAAAAGTGCATGGCATGCGGCGACCCACTGAACACTGGGTCGCGACCCACTATTGGGCCTCGATCCACCAGTTGAAAACCAAGTCCCTAGGTGAAGACCTGAAGGGGACGGGCTGCAGAGTGAAGCTCGATGGAAGGAGGAGGAGTATTTTACCAGACGGGCTGCCCTCCAGGGGTGTGAGAGAGTTTAATTAAAGGGCCACCGTACTAAAGGTATACTTATCCTTTGAATAATGTTGCCGGACTATGAACTTGGCCGGAAGGACACGGCAAGGCTCGGAATAGCACAGACACTGCAGATGCAATCGGTGTAATGTATCATGAGAAGAGGCGATGATGGGCCAGGTGTGATGGAGCTGTCGTCTCTGTGCTGCACTCCATTTACAAAGATTCACTGAGATTTGACCCGCAGTGTAGACTTGTGCCGACAGGCGCATGGCAGGTGCTCCCAATCTGCAATCTGACCTCCTTTAGTATACGACAGGCCCATCACTCACTGCTACGGGGGTGCACAGAGGGGGAAAAGGATGCATGTGGAACCTGGAGGAGATCTCATTATCTGCAAGGAAACAAAAATTGCGAATCATTAGGTATTCGGATGGACCTCCAGCTCCCACTGGACTTCTGTACCGATGGGTGCCTTTGGGTCTATGGGTGCCATAGGTCACAAGTTCACACCGCCAACATTTTAATCATATTTACCTAATAGATACTAATTTATGTTAACTTTCCACTGGGGATGTCCCGATACCCATACTAGTATTGGTATCGGGGCCGATTCCAGGCATATGTCCCGATTCTTAAGGCCGCTACCGGCCCTTTAAATTTTCAAACAGCAGCAGCCGTCCGAACTTCCGCGCTTGTGGGGACCTCGGCAGCCTGCTGGGGACCTCCAGATAGCTGTCCATAGCAGCAGGGGCGTCCCGAGGCTGGGTGACACCCGGAGCGGTAACCGAGTGTCACCCCGATCACCCCTCCAATGGTGTCACCCGGGTGCGGGCCGCACCCCCCGCGCCCCCTAGTGACGCGACTGCATAGCAGTGCCTGTCCGGTTCTCTATCTCCTCCTCCTCCATCCATGGACAGCCCCAGGGGCGGAACTACTGCCCCAGGGCTACAAGATGGGGGTTCCTGCCGCCCACTGACGGAGAGGACTGGGCCGGTAGATGGATGAAGGTCGGGGGGC
>NW_017307031.1:345179-349053 GCF_000935625.1 Nanorana parkeri
GTGGGGGCGGAAGGGGGGGGGGGGGGGGGGGAGAGGCCGGGTCCCGACATCTCCGGTGAGGTGGAGTGCCCGCAGAGCCACTGCAGACGTCCACGTCGCCCGGGTGAGATCGGCACGCAGCCTGGTGAGAGGAATTCTGCCGTGGGGACATGTGTTCAGTTCTGCTGAGAAACTGCCCTAAAATCATCAGTCTGTGTTGTTTTGGAAAAAAATGTCACATGTCCCTTTAAGAAAAAGTATCGGTAATTGGTATCGGCGCGATGAGGGAAAGGACTTGTACTCGGTCTTATAAAAAGCGCTATCGGGACATCCCTACTTTCCACCCAATCATCCAAAGGAGCCTGCGGTGTAGCTGGTGATGCCGGTGTTCTATCGAATTCTCCAACTCGTCGGGACCTCCAACTCCCGTCATTGCGCCTGCGCAGCCACCCAAGAGAAGTATCAAGCTGTACGCTCAGCGGCAGTGCGCCTGCGCGGGCGTCCGATGCCACAAGCACCGACGGGAGTCGGAGAGCTCGACAGCAATTTCGAAGCCGCGCAGGCGCACCTACGTCGGCGAGGGTTGCAAAAACTTTGACGGCTGGCACATGCGCATTGGCGCCAACTCATCGAAATCGACAACAGACGTGATGTCACGAGTTGGAGATCTTGACGAGTTGGCCACCCCGACAGAACACCAGGTTACTACCTTTTCTTCAGGCGAAACCCGAACACTCTAGCGACGCGCGGACATTTTTGGGGAGAATGAGTTGCATCCTATTCATATGTAAATATCACAGTTGAGACTATTTTCAGTGGGGGGCCAGTAGCCCCTGTCTTAATTTTGGTTGCCCCCGTCTGGCTGACATCTTGTGTCCGGGTTTCTCCTGCCATGAAACCCAGACACAGCATTCAAAACCCGGACTGTCCGGGTGAATCCTGGACCGGTGCCCGCTTTGCATGTGTTGGCCCTCCAGTCTGGCCATTACGTGTGTGCAGGAATACCGGGTGTGTTGCTTCGATACAATGTTGCAATGCGCTCCCGTGCTTGGTCATGTGACATCAGGTCACGCAGCAGCTTCTGCAAGCTCCGATGCTGCACCGGGCCCCCCGGGGGCCACCAATAAGAATCTGCGCGGTCTCAATTTCCATTGCAGGTCACAAGCTTTCCATATCAGGTGTCAGCTGAGTGCCGGTTCATTTCCGAAAAATGTCCGCCAAGTTCTGCGGAAGAAACCAACGTGAGCTACTAATAGGATCTTCCTGCGCTTGGAGCCGACCTCTCCTCACAGATAATGCTCAGTGCATGCATGCTGTGTCATGTGACCCTCCCATCGATCACGGCACTCCCCCTGACAACGCCTTCATCTGCTTCTCTCTCTCCAGGAAGACGGCACCATCTTTGTTCAGGCATCATCCGGGGTCACCATCTACTTCCTGCACTGAGATACCAACTCAAAGATGGCATAATCATGTAAATCCCGGTGTCTACGCAGTTCTAGGCTGTGTTCACAAATGTCTGACACAAGTCAGCTCCTGATGCAGCCTCTCACTTTGTGACTTGCTACAATGTTACAATCTGATCACTGGGGGGAGGGGAGACTGAGGAAATGCTTCCTCCTGCCTGCAGCAGACTGATCACTGGGGGGAGGGGAGACTGAGGAAATATTCATGCAGCCTTTTAATGTTACTAAAAGTTCCTATAAATGATTGGGGGGAGGGGGAGGGGGAGAAGAAGTTCTGATCCAATCCCAGTTGTATCCCCGAATCAATCCTTTGAAAGACCCACGTTCACCTTTTCCTGCCATGTGTCAGTTCGCTCCGGCGGCTCTAACGCGTCCTCGATGTGATTAGATCCGGCATTCAACACGACATAACAAGCTTCAGAATTGCTATCTATGACTGGCATAGGCAACCTCTGCACTCCAGCTGCTGTGAAACTACAAACCCCATCGTCCCCCTGGCCTCTGGGAGTCATGCCTGTGCCTGTCAATCTCTTGCAATGCCTCGTGGGACTTGTAGTTCCACCCCACAGGTGGAGGGCGGAGACCCCTGATCTATGAATTGTCTATAGACAGATAGGTGAGCTTTGCTCCCCTCCCCCCCCCCCCGCGGGGGTGTCTTGTGTTTTGACTTTCCCCCCCCCCCCCCCCCCGGCTGTGATCTCTGATTGAATTATCACGGCGTGTCACGTATCACCTCCGGGCGCTGCGAGCGGTGTGAGGTCATAGTAGATAGGTAGAGGAGTGCCCGGAGGGTGCTCCAAATTACAGGGGTGGAGCCGCAACTGGAGACCGGCTGCCGACATCTCGAAATATCACCGCCTCCGGGGGGGTCTCTGCCGCACCGCCGCCGTACGCAGATCACTTCACATTCGTGACTTTTTCTTTTTTACGTATTTTATTAATTTTGTACTTATTTACATTATCATCACTTTTGGCACAAATCTCCCCCAAAAAATAAGGGGTTCATTGCCCATAGGAAAGTGGGCGGGGTTATGTAAATCATTAATTTCTGCTCCTGCGGGGGGAACTGTAGCATAATGAAAAATCTGTGTGTTTGTGAAGACAATGGAAATCTGTGTCAGTAGGGAGTGCAGGGGTTGGTGGTGACACTGACCCGCGGCACCCCCTGTGACATTTCACTGCTGGAAGAGCTGACATCAGACATACAAGAGGAGACCTCGGAATCATATCACTAGACAGAGATCCCCCTTTGCAGGCTGTGCAGTGAGGAGATTGTATTTAGCTGTGTTGCTCTCAGAGATTCTGGGTCATCCCAGCCAGCACTGAAACGAACCCTCTTATGCCATATGACCTCTGTATAAAGAGTCTTAGAGCTTCTGGTCATCCCAGCCAGCACTGAAACTAACCCTGTGTGCCTAATTACCTCAGTATAAAGGGTCTTAGAGCTTCTAGTCATCCCAGCCAGCACTGAAACTAACCCCGTATGCCCTATGACCTCCGTATAAAGGGTCTTAGAGCTTCTAGTCATCCCGGCCAGCACTGAAACTAACCCTGTATGCCATATGACCTCCGTATAAAGTGTCTTAGAGCTTCTAGTCATCCTGGCCAGCACTGAAACTAACCCCGTATGCCATATGACCTCCATATAAAGGGTCTTAGAGCTTCTTGTCATCCCAGCCAGCACTGAAACTAACCCCGTATGCCGTATGACCTCCTTATAAAGGGTCTTAGAGCTTCTAGTCATCCCGGCCAGCACTGAAACTAACCCCGTATGCCATATGACCTCCGTATAAAGTGTCTTAGCGCACAAGCCTAGCTTCTGGTCATCCCAGCCAGCACTGAAATCAATAGTCACAAAGGATATAAACTTTATGCCTTTGCAAACCTTTTCAAGGTAGCAGTGACATCATCACTGTCCTGTACATAATCTGCGCAAGAGGGCAGAGCTATGGGAGAAGCCCAGGAGGCTCCACCCAATAAAGGAGGGGGCGGAGACAAGACCAGACTTTCTGCACAAGGAGAGAGCGCAGCAGTGAGCGGTCTTTATTACAGGAGGGGGCGGAGACAAGACCAGTCACCCTGCACAAGAAGGGAGAGCACCAGTGAGCGGTCTTTATTACAGGAGGGGGCGGAGACAAGACCAGTCACCCTGCACATGGAGAGAGCAGCAGTGAGCGGTCTTTATTACAGGAAGCTCCAAGTCTCACACGGGATCACTGCGCAGATCGGGAAGAACATACGTGACTCTGGTATGAGGACGAAATTTGCTGATCCCGGAGTTCAGCTTGAAGTCATTTTCACGGTCAGAGTTTTCTCCTCGGTTTCCTGTGACGGATTCGGTGTTTCCTTTACCGGCACATTCTATTATTTCTCCCACTTTGTTCCGGGCCCAGGCGCTTCCAGTCTCCCCCCCCCCCCCCCCCCCACCA
>NW_017307031.1:349483-356983 GCF_000935625.1 Nanorana parkeri
ATCCCGTCCCGGCGTGGCATCAAACGGCGCTCTCGCCCCCCCTCCCCCGCGCCCAATCATTGCATTAGAAGTGGGGACACGGAGACATTTCCAGGCGTCATGTGAGGAGCGGGGTCGCCGTGCCAGGTTCTGTAACGGGATCGCTGAGCCGGCTGAACCCAACACCGCCATGACTTTGTAGGAGCGCGCCAACATCTGCTTAGATGATCTCCGATAGGTTGTGAATGATCCCCTCCAGCGGGGGGCGCCGTGTGGAGGACGCGTCAGTGAGAAGTGTTTATGTGACTGGAATCCGACACTTATGGAAGAGCGCCGGAGATTTCCATACCATAGGCCTGGAATGTTTCTTAGAGGGGCTCTCCTTTCTTCCTGGAAAACTTCCTCTAGATGTGACTGCTCCAGCAAGGCTCCCCGGCACAGCCCCGCCCATTGTACATTATAGCCTTCTGGCACTATCCTAATACTCCCCGTGCTGGCCCAGCTCCTCTTCACCTTCAGGAACAGAACCGTCACCTTCAGGAACCCCTCACTCCTTGCACATCACAGCCCTCTCCTCTTCTGGAACTGTCTTAATACTGTCTGTGCTGGCCCAGCTCCTATTCACCTTCAGGAACCATGAACACCCTAGCACAGACAGCACCCCCCCATTGTACATTACAGCCTTCTGGCACTGTCCTAATACTTTCCGTGTTGGCCCAGCTCCTCTTCACCTTCAGGAACCCCTCACTCCTTGCACATCATAGCCCTCTCCTCTTCTGGGACTGTCCTAATACACCCTGTGCTGGCCCAGCTCCTCTTCACCTTCAGGAACCCCTCACTCCTTGCACATCATAGCCCTCTCCTCTTCTGGGACTGTCCTAATACACCCTGTGCTGGCCCAGCTCCTCTTCACCTTCAGGAACCCCTCACTCCTTGCACATCATAGCCCTCTCCTCTTCTGGGACTGTCCTAATACACCCCGTGCTGGCCCAGCTCCTATTCACCTTCAGGAACCATGAACACCCTAGAACAGACAGCAATCCCCGCCCATTGTACATTATAGCCTTCTGGGACTGTCCTAATACTCCCCGTGCTGGCCCAGCTCCTCTTCACCTTCAGGAACAGAACCGTCACCTTCAGGAACCCCTCACTCCTTGCACATCACAGCCCTCTCCTCTTCTGGAACTGTCTTAATACTGTCTGTGCTGGCCCAGCTCCTATTCACCTTCAGGAACCATGAACACCCTAGCACAGACAGCACCCCCCCATTGTACATTACAGCCTTCTGGCACTGTCCTAATACTTTCCGTGTTGGCCCAGCTCCTCTTCACCTTCAGGAACCCCTCACTCCTTGCACATCATAGCCCTCTCCTCTTCTGGCACTGTCCTAATACACCCCGTGCTGGCCCAGCTCCTCTTCACCTTCAGGAACCCCTCACTCCTTGCACATCATAGCCCTCTCCTCTTCTGGGACTGTCCTAATACACCCTGTGCTGGCCCAGCTCCTCTTCACCTTCAGGAACCCCTCACTCCTTGCACATCATAGCCCTCTCCTCTTCTGGGACTGTCCTAATACACCCCGTGCTGGCCCAGCTCCTATTCACCTTCAGGAACCATGAACACCCTAGAACAGACAGCAATCCCCGCCCATTGTACATTATAGCCTTCTGGGACTGTCCTAATACTCCCCGTGCTGGCCCAGCTCCTCTTCACCTTCAACTCCCTAGCACAGCCCCGTCACTCCTTGTACATTATAACCCTCTCCTCTTCTGGGACTGTCCCAATAATGTATGTGCTGGCCCAGCTCCCTTTCACCTTCAGGAATGGTTAACTCCCTAGCACACCTCCCTCCTTCCTTGTACATCATTACCCTCTCCTCTTTATGGACTGTCCTAATACTGTGCTGTGCCAGCTCCCCTTCACCTTCAGGAACAATGAACACCCTGGCACAGCTCCCACCCTTCTTCTATATCATAGCCCTCTCTTCTTCCTGGACTGTCCCAATGCTGTCTGTGCTGGTCCAGCTCCCCTTTACCTTCAAGAATGGTTAACTCCTTAGCACCCCCCTCCCTCCTTGTACATGATATCCCTCTCCTCTTCCGGGACTGTCCCAATAATATCTGTGCTGGCCCAGCTCCCTTTCACCTTCAGGAACAGTTAACTCCCCTAGCACAGCTCCCTCTCTCCTTGTACATCATAACTCTCTCCTCTTTATGGACTGTCCTAATACTGTCTGTGCTGGGCCAGCTCCTCTTCACCTTCAGGAACAGTAAACTCCCCTAGCACAACCCCCTCCCTCCTTATACATCATAGCCCTCTCCTCTTCAAGGACCTTTCTAATACTGTCCGTGCTGGCCCAGCTCCTTGTCCCCTTCAGGAATAGTTAATTCCCCATCAGTTAAATACATCATGGCCCTCTCCTCTTCTGGGAGTGCCTAACCACTCTCTCTGCTGCCCCAGCTCCTATGCCCCTCCCTTCACCTCCCTATAGAACCTTTTATGCAGATGCCGGGGGAGGAGCGTAGGGGAATACCTCAGTCTCCTGTCAGCTCTCAGTCTCCTGAGCATCAGGGAATGTTAAAGGTCTACACAAGGGAGACTATATACAGTATATATATATATATATAGTCCAGTATGTGTTGTGTCGCCGGCCCTTTAACAAAATATCCTGTCCCTTATTTATAGCTGCGCGCACGGCATGCTGGGTAATCCCCATTATGGGAGATCAATGAGGCTTCTGTATTGATCCTGCAGTAAAATGTTCCCCTTCCTCGGAGTCTCAGGTGCTTCCTGCTTCTACCTGAACACAGAGGGACCATTCACCGCGCAGATCACCGACCTCGCCGGTCACCAGACGTCTGGCTGCGTCTCTTACACAGAGGAGCCGAGCGCAGGGTACGAGGGTTCACCTCCAGTGAATCAACCATGAGTCGGGTTCACCCAGCGGGTGTGATCCAGACCTTATCAGGGGGGGTCCCCTTATGATCCAGCCCTTATCGGGGGGGTCCCCTTATGATCCAAACCTTATCGGGGGGGGGGGGGCCCCCTTATGATCCAAACCTTATCGGGGGGGGGGGGGCCCCCTTATGATCCAAACCTTATCGGGGGGGGGGGGGCCCCCTTATGATCCAAACCTTATCGGGGGGGGGGGGGCCCCCTTATGATCCAAACCTTATCGGGGGGGGGGGGGCCCCCTTATGATCCAAACCTTATCGGGGGGGGGGGGGCCCCCTTATGATCCAAACCTTATCGGGGGGGGGGGGGCCCCCTTATGATCCAAACCTTATCGGGGGGGGGGGGGCCCCCTTATGATCCAAACCTTATCGGGGGGGGGGGGGCCCCCTTATGATCCAAACCTTATCGGGGGGGGGGGGGCCCCCTTATGATCCAAACCTTATCGGGGGGGGGGGGGCCCCCTTATGATCCAAACCTTATCGGGGGGGGGGGGGCCCCCTTATGATCCAAACCTTATCGGGGGGGGGGGGGCCCCCTTATGATCCAAACCTTATCGGGGGGGGGGGGGCCCCCTTATGATCCAAACCTTATCGGGGGGGGGGGGGCCCCCTTATGATCCAAACCTTATCGGGGGGGGGGGGGCCCCCTTATGATCCAAACCTTATCGGGGGGGGGGGGGCCCCCTTATGATCCAAACCTTATCGGGGGGGGGGGGGCCCCCTTATGATCCAAACCTTATCGGGGGGGGGGGGGCCCCCTTATGATCCAAACCTTATCGGGGGGGGGGGGGCCCCCTTATGATCCAAACCTTATCGGGGGGGGGGGGGCCCCCTTATGATCCAAACCTTATCGGGGGGGGGGGGGCCCCCTTATGATCCAAACCTTATCGGGGGGGGGGGGGCCCCCTTATGATCCAAACCTTATCGGGGGGGGGGGGGCCCCCTTATGATCCAAACCTTATCGGGGGGGGGGGGGCCCCCTTATGATCCAAACCTTATCGGGGGGGGGGGGGCCCCCTTATGATCCAAACCTTATCGGGGGGGGGGGGGCCCCCTTATGATCCAAACCTTATCGGGGGGGGGGGGGCCCCCTTATGATCCAAACCTTATCGGGGGGGGGGGGGCCCCCTTATGATCCAAACCTTATCGGGGGGGGGGGGGCCCCCTTATGATCCAAACCTTATCGGGGGGGGGGGGGCCCCCTTATGATCCAAACCTTATCGGGGGGGGGGGGGCCCCCTTATGATCCAAACCTTATCGGGGGGGGGGGGGCCCCCTTATGATCCAAACCTTATCGGGGGGGGGGGGGCCCCCTTATGATCCAAACCTTATCGGGGGGGGGGGGGCCCCCTTATGATCCAAACCTTATCGGGGGGGGGGGGGCCCCCTTATGATCCAAACCTTATCGGGGGGGGGGGGGCCCCCTTATGATCCAAACCTTATCGGGGGGGGGGGGGCCCCCTTATGATCCAAACCTTATCGGGGGGGGGGGGGCCCCCTTATGATCCAAACCTTATCGGGGGGGGGGGGGCCCCCTTATGATCCAAACCTTATCGGGGGGGGGGGGGCCCCCTTATGATCCAAACCTTATCGGGGGGGGGGGGGCCCCCTTATGATCCAAACCTTATCGGGGGGGGGGGGGCCCCCTTATGATCCAAACCTTATCGGGGGGGGGGGGGCCCCCTTATGATCCAAACCTTATCGGGGGGGGGGGGGCCCCCTTATGATCCAAACCTTATCGGGGGGGGGGGGGCCCCCTTATGATCCAAACCTTATCGGGGGGGGGGGGGCCCCCTTATGATCCAAACCTTATCGGGGGGGGGGGGGCCCCCTTATGATCCAAACCTTATCGGGGGGGGGGGGGCCCCCTTATGATCCAAACCTTATCGGGGGGGGGGGGGCCCCCTTATGATCCAAACCTTATCGGGGGGGGGGGGGCCCCCTTATGATCCAAACCTTATCGGGGGGGGGGGTCCCCTTATGATCCAGACCTTATCCAGGCGTGCACGCTGGGTGGACAGGAAGAGGGCAGCTACGTTGCACCAACATGGCACCAGACCAGGCAACTACGTAAAAAACTCACACCATGAAAAAGCCCCCCCCTCCAAAAAAAAAACCCCCAGCTTTATATGCAAATGTAAGTCCATCGTCAGTCATGTCAACCTGCCACCCAATCATGACGTTTCCCTTCCCCAGGACTCCTGTAATATAACCAAGCTGCCGCTTCTATTACATTGACCATGTATGGGCATGACCATATTTGGTCAATGACATCAGCCAAGCTGACCCGAGCGCTTATATTACATTGACCATGTATGGGCATGACCATATTTAGTCAATGACATCAGCCGAGCTGCCGCTCATATTACATTAACCATATATGGGCATGGTTATATTTGGTCAGTGACATCAGCCTAGCTGGCCCGAGTGCTTATATTACATTGACCATATATGGGCATGACCATATTTGGTCAATGGCTTATCCCGGGTACTGTAACATGCCGTTTTTGGCCCAATAGTTCTCCCGGTCCGGGAACAAAGGGAATTCCATTCTAAGTCACTCTGGAGATTGAATTCTCGCCAGCGACGGGATCTCTACACCTGCAACTCTCACGTGTGTCGCCCCCTCGCCGGCCTGATAAACGCGGCGTCGCCTCCACGCCGGACAAAATGACACGCAAAGTAAGTCGCCAACAGAAGAACAACGCCGCGCTCAATCAGCCGATGATGCACACAACCAGGTGAGTGTTTCGGCGCCCCGCTGTGACCGGCACATCTCCCACCCGTCTGTTTTGAGGAGAGACAGGTCCTCTTTATAAGCCACATGCCTCGGTTTCTCTGCACCACTCTGTCTTCAGGTCTCGTGTACAGATCTGTAGAAATGGACGGACGCCTTAAAATGCGCATGAGCAACCCCCTGGCCCTGAGAAATGCCATGCATGCCGCCATCGCTGGAGTGCATGCAGGGGGGAAATGGCTGCAAAGAGGCTGCAGGAGATCAGCAGCACCGACACGTCACAAGGGAGTGCGAAATGAATCTTTTTTTTACCTGTTTCTGATACAAATTAATTCATCTGAATATCACAGAATTGGGGTTTATATCTGGCTATGAATAGTTATTTTTTTGTACTTTCCCCTCCCCCGGGATGGTTGGGTGTCAGAAAATGGCGCCCGCGGGTTTGTGGTCGGTCCAGCTGTGGTCAGACGACCATAACAAGAGGCAGTGCACAAAATGGTTGCGGTCAAGCTTCCATTTTCTGCTGAAAACCGGCAATCAGGAAATCACAACTGATTGTCACGTGAATAATTTCCACGGAATCCATCACACGGCTTTCTTCCCGGGAAATTTGGAGGGTCATGTGACACCCGGCCGGTGTGCCGAATTGTTAATGAGATTGTCCAAAGTTGTTCTGTTTCGTTATTGACGGTGGTGGCAGTTTTAGAGGAGGATGGGGCAGTGTCAATGGATGGTGGTGGCAGTGTCAGAGGATGGTGGTGGCAGTGTCAGAGGATGGTGGGGGCAGTGTTAGAGGATGGTGGTGGCAGTGTCGGAGGATGGTGGAGGCAGTGTCAGAGTATGGTGGGAGCAGTGTCAGAGGATGGTGGTGGCAGTGTCAGGGGATGGTGGTGGCAGTGTCGGAGGATGGTGGTGGCAGTGTCAGAGGATGGTGGAGGCAGTGTCAGAGGATGGTGGAGGCAGTGTCAGAGGATGGTGGAGGCAGTGTCAGAGGATGGTGGAGGCAGTGTCAGAGGATGGTGGAGGCAGTGTCAGAGGATGGTGGAGGCAGTGTCAGAGGATGGTGGAGGCAGTGTCAGAGGATGGTGGAGGCAGTGTCAGAGGATGGTGGAGGCAGTGTCAGAGGATGGTGGAGGCAGTGTCAGAGGATGGTGGAGGCAGTGTCAGAGGATGGTGGTGACAGTGTCGGAGGATGGTGGAGGCAGTGTCAGGGGATGATGGGGGCAGTGTCAGAGGATGGTGGGGGCATGGTCAGAGGATGGTGGAGGCAGTGTCAGAGGATGGTGGTGACAGTGTCGGAGGATGGTGGAGGCAGTGTCAGGGGATGATGGGGGCAGTGTCAGAGGATGGTGGAGGCAGTGTCAGAGGATGGTGGAGGCAGTGTCAGAGGATGGTGGAAGCAGTGTCAGAGGATGGTGGAAGCAGTGTCGGAGGATGGTGGAGGCAGTGTTGGAGGATGGTGGAGGCAGTGTCGGAGGATGGTGGAGGCAGTGTCAGAGGATGGTGGAAGCAGTGTCAGAGGATGGTGGAAGCAGTGTCAGAGGATGGTGGAAGCAGTGTCAGAGGATGGTGGAAGCAGTGTCAGAGGATGGTGGAAGCAGTGTCAGAGGATGGTGGAAGCAGTGTCAGAGGATGGTGGAAGCAGTGTCAGAGGATGGTGGAAGCAGTGTCAGAGGATGGTGGAAGCAGTGTCAGAGGATGGTGGAAGCAGTGTCAGAGGATGGTGGAAGCAGTGTCAGAGGATGGTGGAAGCAGTGTCAGAGGATGGTGGAAGCAGTGTCAGAGGATGGTGGAAGCAGTGTCAGAGGATGGTGGAAGCAGTGTCAGAGG
>NW_017307031.1:361057-364688 GCF_000935625.1 Nanorana parkeri
AACATGGGGGGGGGGGGATTGGCGTGCCGGTGAACAATAGCGCGTTGTAGTCTTGGCTTGGGTTCAGTTTCTGCTCCTGATGTTGTACCGCTAAAGGAAAGTTAAAGTCAATAATTATAATTAATGAGTGTAACGTGTCATCACAAGTACAACCACCAGCGCAAACATTGATTGGCTGGTGAGCACACAAAACATGCCCTTCACACCCCGGTACAGTCCCAATGCATGCACTTCACACCTTAGATCAGCCCCAATGCATGCACTTCAGTCCCAATTCAGACCTCAGATCAGCCCCAATGCATGCACGTCAGACATTGGATCAGCCCCAATGCATGCAAGTTAGACCTCAGATCAGCTCCAACGCATGCACATAACTTCTTAGATCAGCCCCAATGCATAAACTTCAGACCTCAGATCAGCCCTAGTATAAACATGCGCTTTAGACCTCAGATCAACCCCAATGCATGCACTTCACACCTTAGATCAGCCCCAATGCATGCACGTCAGACCTCAGATCAGCTCCAACGCATGCACATCACTTCTGAGATCAGCCCCAATGCATAAACGTCAAACTTTAGATCAGCCCTAGTGCATGCACTTCACACCTTAGATTAGCCCCAACGCATGCACTTCAGACATTGGATCAGCCCCAATGCATGCACCTTAGACCTCAACATTTGTTGGGCTAATAGGCACGCTATGGTAGCACTGCCATGGGGGAGCATGCAGACAATGCCAAAAAATACCGTAAGGGGGAGCTGGCTTTTCAGGAGGCTTTAATTGGTGACATTACAAAAATGTTTTCAATTACAGGCTCGGGGGTCTTAAAGCCGTATGCGTCGTACAGGACGGTGCGATTATCACAGACAACCTCAGCGACAGTGTACACTGGCAGCGCAGAATGGGCTGTAGAATTGACTCCGCATACAGCAGCTGCCCCCCCCTCCCCCGATCTGAATTCATTTCTCAGCTTACAATAAAAAGTATTTTTCAGGTAGTTTTAGCTACAGATACAAATGATCTGACTGCTGCAGCAGGTGTAGCTTGGTACAAATTGTCCGGCGTCGTATAGGTTCCGTGGTATAGTTTAAGAGTCGCTGGTATCGCAACCGCGCTGCATCGTCTTCAATTATGATTCTCATTTAAGACCTGGCTGTCATTGTAATATAACACAGTGTACCGTATAGCACACTAGAGCCCAATACAGTCCAGTATAGACCAGTATAGACCAGTATAGTACAGTATAAACCAGTATAGTAATTATAGACCAGTATAGTAATTATAGACCAGTATAGTACAGTATAGACCAGTATAGTACAGTATAGACCAGTATAGACCAGTATAGTAATTATAGACCAAATAAGTCAGTATAGACCAGTATAGTACAGTATAGACCAGTATAGTAATTATAGACCAGTATAGTAATTATAGACCAGTATAGTACAGTATAGACCAGTATAGTACACTATAGACCAGTATAGTAATTATAGACCAGTATAGTACAGTATAGACCATTATAGTACACTATAGACCAGTATAGTAATTATAGACCAGTATAGTACAGTATAGACCAGTATAGTAAGTATAGACCAGCACAGTACATTGTAGCCCAGTATAAACCAGTATAGTACAGTATATCCCTGTGTATCCCAGTATAGTACATTATAGTAAGTATAGACCAGTATAATACATTATAGTAAGTATAGACCAGTATAGTAATTATAGACCAGTATAATACAGTATAGACCAGTATAGTAATTATAGACCAGTATAATACAGTATAGACCAGTATAGTAATTATAGACCAGTATAATACATTATAGTAAGTATAGACCAGCACAGTACATTGTAGCCCAGTATAAACCAGTATAGTACAGTATAGACCAGTATAGTAAGTATAGACCAGCACAGTACATTGTAGCCCAGTATAAACCAGTATAGTACAGTATATCCCTGTGTATCCCAGTATAGTACCATACACACCAGTATAGACTGGTATAACCCAACATAGCGCAGTATCTAGACTCTAGACGGATTATCAAACACTCCGGCACCCCCTTACAATATGGCGGCTGTGAGCAGAGCCTCTTATAGTCCTGGGGGGCGGACTTATCCATTCCTTTCTAGGATTGGCTCTTGTGAGTCCGCTGACTGAGGCTGTTCCTCATGTCTGGCGCCAGCTCTCCATCTTATTGGCCGGTAGTTCATGATTTGCTGAACGCGTTCCTCAGGGATCCAACTCAAACCCAAGGCTGCGCCAAAGCTGAACCTCATCCCCATTCCTGAATGTTCCCCCATCCCCATTCCTGAATGTTCCCCCATCCCCATTCCTGAATGTTCCCCCATCCCCCATCCCCATTCCTGAAATAATATACAAAAAATAAACAGGTACATTGGTGGAATGTTCTCTTTTCATCACCCCTGAAAATAACGGTCTGCGCCACATTCAGGGGAATGTGTTTTTGGTGTAAAAATAGTCGGAAAGGTTTTATAAGTTGCGTAAAAAATTTCCTGGAACACGTTCGTTTTTTGGGGGGAATTACACTGACTGCGAGCAGAGAGGATACGGGACTCCGCGCACCCCGGTCCCGTGCGCACTGCTCGCTGTTGTGCAATTAATGATGTACGCTTTGCTTTGCTGTAAACCGCGACCACACAGACCGTTCCTTCTTATACAAACATCTAAACGCTCTGTGTATTGTATATGGCGAGCGGCGGCCATATTGATTAAATTAGACACAAAAGACCACATTGCTCCACATTGTTACTAAACAATGTTTTCTTCTCTACGTTGTGATATTATAAATATAACATCACCGCTCTGGGATGGGGGGCCGGGGGGGGGGCATATGTTCTTTTTACAATAGAACCCCTCCTGTAATAAAGACTGGTCACTGCTATTCACTCCTTGTGCAGGGTGACTGGTCTGGTCTCCGCCCCTTCCTGTAATAAAGAGCGGTCACTGCTATTCTCTCCTTGTGCAGGGTGACTGGTCTGGTCTCCGCCCCCCTCCTGTAATAAAGACACCTCACTGCTGCTCTCTCTTCTTGTGCAGGGTGACTGGTCTTGTCTCCGCCCCCTCCTGTAATAAAGACTGGCCACTGCTGCTCTCTCTCCTTGTGCAGGGTGACTGGTCTTGTCTCCACCCCCTCCTGTAATAAAGACCGGTCACTGCTATTCTCTCCTTGTGCAGGGTGACTGGTCTTGTCTCCGCCCCCTCCTGTAATAGAGACCGCTCACTGCTGCTCTCTCCTTGTGCAGGGTGACTGGTCTTGTCTCCGCCCCCCCCCGTAATAAAGACCAGTCACTGCTGCTCTCTCTTCTTCTGCAGAGTAACTGGACTTGTCTCCGCCCCCTCCCTCCTTGGACACTGCCACCCCCACCAACAGCCCACATTCAGCATGCTCATTTCTTGAATGGTCACACCCAGACCACACCCACTTTCTGGCATGATCCCACCTCTAAATATGAGGGAACCACCCACTTGTTCCTTGGATCCCCTCTAAGTCAATACCCCTTAAGGTTGACGCTGTGATCCCAGGACGCAGCATGATAGGGACAGAGGTCTGAGATGCAAGACTTTCTAAGGACAGTTGGCATCAATGAACTTGGGACAAACCATGTAACACTG
>NW_017307031.1:366362-367781 GCF_000935625.1 Nanorana parkeri
GAGTCAATTATTACTGAATTTGTTTTATCCTTTTTTCCAAAAGAAAACAAAAATAACTTATTTCTGCTTATAAAGTATTAGCTCCAACTCCAACAGTAACATTGCTAAAACTGCATATCAAGGACTACCCTTTCCACAGGGTGACAACACTGCTGGAAGATTTCACTGCAAAATAAACAACGTTGTCACCCTGATACAGGAAGTAGAAAAATTTAGGATTTACTGGCGGGGTCAACAGGTAACACAACAGCTTTATGGAGGAGGGGGAGGTGCTCAAAAACTGCTGCGTTACCTCAACTGACAGACTGTGTCCTTTATGTCAATGGAATGACTTCCACGGGTTATGGACCTGGACCTGTTCTGGTGCCATTCATGCAAAATCTGTCATTGTGACAAAAGCAGGTTCAGATCAATCGTCTGCTCATCCCTAGTGTGCTCATAGATCCAGTTTGGAAGGTGATATAGGAAGTTCGGCTCTCAGCCACAACCTTCATCTCCCCGAGAGCAATGGAGATCTGCCGGAGGATCTGAACCCGCCCCGCTCCGCTCCATCCAAATCTGGGAGAAAGTCTTGTGGGCGGAGTTCCCCTTTAAGAGAGGATGCGGAGCGCGGTGCGGCGTTATAGCGCGCTCAGATCTGTGATTCGGGGGATCTGGTTACACAGATACATTGTTTATTTGTATCACTTCTACTGAAATGTGTCCATTTTACCCCCCCCCACCACACCTGGCATCCGCTGATCGCACAGCGATAAACATTCCCGAGCAACCTGAACCCGCCGCAAGAAAATCATTCTCCAGAACTGTCCCCGGCTTCACCGTATACCCAGAATGATGTCATATGTCACCCAACCCAACGCGCTTCACATCCAATCATTACCCCGACATGAAATCAGAGACACCCGAGAGAGGAACACCCCATCCCCCCATAGGGTGCGGAGAGCCAAGGTTACCCGCTCAGTGTCCTCTGTACGGCGCTGTGGTATATGTCAGAGCTATATACATGTATAATAATAGTGTGTGACTGGGGGGACATTAAGATCAGCGCTGATCTCTGGAAGTATTGGGAATAATTTGGGAAGAATGTTTCATCTTTTATGGAATCCTTGTTGTACTTTGTATATTGTTACATTGTGTATATAGTGTACGTTGTGTACATTGCGCGGTGATTGGTTCTCCAGACGTTGTTGTGTTATCTCCGTGTGTCACGTTGTGGAAGGTCGGCGCTCGGAGGGGAATGTGAAATATGTAAACACTGCGGGTGATCTGTGAAGTGATTTTCCTGGCCGTCCCCAGATGTTGGGCCCTCCTGGAGGCCAGTAACTGCCCCGTATAACAGCTGGGCCGCTGCTGGTGATGGCCGGGCGCGGCGGGGCGTCCGCGGGAAGAGTCTGTAAAGCTGAACTTCAGGAAATTCTT
>NW_017307031.1:368271-368970 GCF_000935625.1 Nanorana parkeri
CCCGGCGCTTCCCCTGAGCCCGGCCCTTCCCCTGAGCCCGGCGCTTCCCCTGAGCCCGGCCCTTCCCCTGAGCCCGGCGCTTCCCCTGAGCCCGGCCCTTCCCCTGAGCCCGGCGCTTCCCCTGAGCCCGGCCCTTCCCCTGAGCCCGGCGCTTCCCCTGAGCCCGGCCCTTCCCCTGAGCCCGGCGCTTCCCCTGAGCCCGGAGCTTCCCCTGAGCCCGGCGCTTCCCCATAGACTGAGGAAATGCTTCCTCCTGTCTCCAGCAGACTGATCACTGGGGGAGGGGAGACTGTGGAAATGCTTCCTCCTGTCTGCAGCAGACTGATCACTGGGGGAAGGGGAGACTGAGGAAATGCTTCCTCCTGCCTGCAGCTGACTGATCACTGGGGGAGGGGAGACTGAGAAAACGCTTCCTCCTGCCTGCAGCAGACTGATCACTGGGGGGAGGGGAGACTGAGGAAATGCTTCCTCCCGCCTGCAGCAGACTGATCACTGGAGGTAGGTGAGACTGAGGAAATGCTTCCTCCTGCCTGCAGCAGACATGGAGATTTGTAAAGTGACAGGTTCACCTCAAAGTCAAGAAAACTTGTTACTTGAAATATGAATAATATGGGCCCTCTGACAGATCGGGGCCCCGGGCTAGTCCTACGGCGTGCAGTGATTCCATTGTGCTCGGTGCTGATAAACATTTAAAGGCAT
>NW_017307031.1:369035-372035 GCF_000935625.1 Nanorana parkeri
GGCTTCACGTGTCTGTTTTGGAAAATTCTTTCCTGTAATCCTGAGAGACTTCCAGAAACAGATGAGTGAAGACACAGCAGCGCGCACCATAGAGTGCTAGCACGTTGTAGCTGTCGCCGGGTGGTGGTGCGGACAGAGCATCCTCTCTATATGTTCATGTCCGGGTGGCGGGCTGCAAAGGGTAGGTGAGCATGCGCATTGGGGAAAGTGGGGGGCAGTTACATCGGCCTGCTGTCTTCGCTGGCATGGCAAAGCCAGAGGTCTCTCTGAGCGGCTCAGAAGAGCCCGTGCGGTGAAGGATCCGGCTTGTCTTCTGCTGAGATCGGGATTTCATTGGCCACCAATCGTAGTCTCCGGTTAGTTTTTGGCCGGATCGCTTTTATGGAATCACCAGAAGTCTTCGAGATTTGGTCCAATTTTCGTATTGATGGCTTGAAGATTTGACTCCCATGTACACCATATAGCCAGACGTTTGAGGACACCTGACCATCACATGATCTATCGCAACCCGATGGGCATCCCATTCCAAAACCATGGCCATCGATATGGAGTTGGCCAATCGTTGAGGCTACAACAGCCGACAACTCTTCTAGGAAGTCTTCCCCGAGAATGTTGGTGTCTGTCGGCAGTGGCGTAACAATCACCATAGCGACCCAGGCGGCCGCTATGGGGCCCGGCCAGATGCCATGCGGGCCGTCTGGGTCACTATTGCGTCCTCTGCTGGTGGTTTTCACTGGCGGCTGTGAAGAATGCGCTGCTGTTCAGATCACTGACAGTAATCTGTGCAGCAGTGCGTTCCTCTCCACGGAGTCAATGAGAGCCGGCAGCGGCGGTGGAGCAGGCTGGACCCAGCAGTGGAGGAGGAGGCGGGGCCCATCAGCGACGGTGGAGGAAGAGGAGGCGGACAGGTAAGGAGTGCGACCAGCCCATCTGAGGGTGACCCTGCAGAGCCCACCATAGAAAGTCTATGGTGGGCTCTGCAGGGTCACCCTCAGGTGGGCTGTGTGGGATCTCAAGTGGGCTCTGCAAGGGGTATAACTAGAAATCACAGGGCCCCATACAAAATTTTACTACGGGGCCCTGTGATTTCTAGTTACACCCCTGTCTGTCGGAATTTGTGCTCATTTATGACATCAGGTACTGATATTGGATAAGGAGACCTGGCCACCAGTCATGCTAAAGGTGTTCAGTAGGGATGAGGTCAGGGCTCTGTGCAGGACACTCGAGTTCCTCTACACCAAACTCATTAAACCATATTGAATGAGAAGACCCATTGTTGTCCATAGCCCATGCGGAGAGCAGAGCTCAGCTTATTGTTGTCCATGACCTCCTTGTGTAAATGTCTTCTCATTTTCCTCTAAGGCTTGCCAACTGACTGACATTCTACTGATCCAGCAAGGTTGCCACCTTTTCCCAGAAACAAACCGTACTTCCTGTCCATGTAACGTGTCTCCACAACCAGTCGTGAAGGGAAATCGATCTAACTGGGACCCATTCATATACAAAACGGCCAAAAGTCTGTGGTCACCTGACCATTACACCTTGTTGGATATCGCATTCCAAAACCATGAGTATTAATATGGAGTTGGCCCCCTTGAGGCCATACCAGCCTCCACTCTTCTGGGAAGGCTTTTATAAGATTTTGGAGGGTATCTCTGGGAATTTGTGCCTGTTCGTGAGGTCAGGTCAAGAGCTGGCTAACAATCGGCCTTCCAATTCATCCCAAAGGTGTTCATCAGGGTTAAAGCCAAGTAGGAGTAGAAGACCTGGCTCCTTCATCCAAAATGAGTGCAGTAGGGTTGGGGTCAGATACTGATGTTGGAGGAGAAGACCTGGCTCATAACTCATCCCAGAGGTATGCAGTAGGGATGAGGTCAGGGCGCTGTGCTGGACACTCGAGTTCTTCCACATCAAACTGGTCACACCCTGTTTTTATGGAGCTGGCTGGGTACACAGGGGACAGTCATGGGGGAACAGAAAAGGGCCTTCACCAAACTGTGACCATGAGGTTGGAAGAGCTCAATTGTCTACAATGTCTTTGGATGATGTAGTATTAACAAAACCTTCACTGGGAACCCATAAACTCCATCATTTGGAGGGAGGTCAGCATACCTTTGGCCGTATAGGTAGGTGTGATGGTCAAGTGTCCACCAAGGTTCGGTTCTATAGAGTATTTAAACATTTCTGGAGGATCTTCTAGTAATAAGTCTTGTTGGATAGAAGAGGAAAGTCAAGCTTTTTTTCTTATTTTTCGGACTTGTGTCTACAATGTCTTAGTATGTTGTCGTATTACCGGAACCCGTCACTGGAAACACCTGAACTCCATCTCTTGGTTTTTGGACGGACGTCCAACTATTTCACATACCCTGTTTCCCCGAAAATGAGACCTACCCCGAAATTAAGACCTAATACAATTTTTGGGAATTGCTAAAAGACCTAAGACCTAGTTGTGACCATTGCCAGCGCCGGTGGTGGCATAAGGGGGGAACTTGAAGAGCCGCGGGAGAGAATCAGCGGTGCCAACGAAGCCGGCGCTAGAGGAAGCGAGGCGGCAGCGGAGTGAGCAGAGCCGCATAAGCCGATGTTTCCTCTATAGCGCCGCCTCCTGTCACAGGCGGAGTGATACCAAATGCACTCCGCCTGTGAGGAATCAATAGTGAAAGTGCGCTTCCCTCATTCTGACCAGCGATTGGTTACCAAATTGCTCTTGGAAAGGTACGGCGCCCCCGATTGCCCCGATCACCCTATTCTTAACTTTGCCATTTTGGATTATTTAATTAGGATTTGCATTAACTTTGGATTGTTATACATTAAAAAAAAATAAGACCCAGTGTGTTTGTTTGAGCCCCAAAAAAATATAAGACAGTGTCTTATTTTCGGGGAAACACGGGTAGGGTTAGGTGTCCACAATCCATCGGCCATGTCAGCGGTGTATTTACCTTTGCTGCTGCCCTAGGCAAGGCAGCAACGCCGCCCTCCACGAATCTGCCGCTCCAGGCA
>NW_017307031.1:372475-380315 GCF_000935625.1 Nanorana parkeri
CATCACCCACCTCTGTATAGTGCGCTCTCGCCACCAGCGCCAGCACCACGACACAGAGCAGCAGCCGATGACAGGAGGAAGACTTCCGCGTCACGTGCAGCAGCGGCTCTGTGTGCTAGATGCCCGGCTGCTGCTCTGTGTCGTGGCGCTGGCGGCGAGAGCGCACTATACAGAGGTGGGTGATGCCATCTACGGGAATCGGGGGGCGGATGTGCAGCTTTGCCCTAGGCAAGGCAGCATCGCCGCCCTCAGCGAATCTGCCGCTCCAGGCAAACGCCTTGTTTGCCTCGCGGCAGATACGCCCCTGGGCCATGTCATCTACTTACGGCTACGCTGAGAACTCACTGATGGCTTTAGAAGACTCCTGATAAGTGTTCCTCTTAACACTTGCGCGGAGTCTGGTCGGTGTGCCGAATGTGGCCAAAATGCTCAGAAAACAGGAAATAAGGAAACAGGAACGGCTGGAGAACTGATAAATGTTCCCATTATAATGAAGCGGGGGTGGGGTGGTGGATGCCTTATCAGCTGACTGCAAGTGTATCCTCCCTACGTGCTATTCATCCCAGTACATACTACCCCATTCACACTGAGCAACATGGTGTATCGCGCGTATTTCCGCGCTATTTCGTGCTGAGCGGCTTTGAGCTGCATCGCGCGATATTGAGCGACAGTGCACATTTTATCGCGCTACGTAGCGCGTTTTTTTTGGGGGCGGGACTTCGTCGCTGCTACATTGGGCTGTAACCAATCAACAGCGGTCTTGATGTGACATCATTCTTTCCTTCCATTTTGCAATGCAAAAGTGACCCTTCTGTAGCGCGACAAGGTTGCGCAATACCGCCGGCGATGCGCGATTTGCTGCGACGCCGTTGAGTCTATCGGAGCCACATCGCGCCGAAAAAAGGGTCATGTACGAGCGAGGAGCTTCAGGCGACATGGAGCTGTGAGATGTGAACAGCTCCATTGAAATGCATTGGACGAGCGACCTGGTGCGCGATTTTGGAGCGGAAATCGTGCGACAAACCGCTCAGTGTGAACAGGGGTCTAAGAGGTTAAAGAACTATTAACCAACTCTTCTTAAAGAGAACCTGTCTCTGACTATACATCTGACATGTCATTATCATCATGTATCATTTTTCAGAAATGCTCCGCCCATTATCAGTAAAAAGCCGTCCTTCATCTCCACCCAGTGACTTTGCCTAGGCTGAGACCATGTCGTCAGTCAACTGCAGGCAGGAGGAAGTATTTCCTCAGTCTCCCCTCACCCAGTGATCCGTCTGCTGGAGGCAGGAGGAAGCATTTCCTCAGTCTCCCCTCCCACAGTGATCGGTCTGCTGCAGGCAGGAGGCAGCATTTCCTCAGTCTCCCTTCCCCCAGTGATCGGTCTGCTGCAGGCAGCAGGAAGCATTTCCTCAGTCTCCCCTCCCCCAGTGATCAGTCTGTTGCAGGCAGGAGGAAGCATTTCCTCAGTCTCCCCTCCCCCAGTGATCAGTCTGTTGCAGGCAGGAGGAAGCATTTCCTCCGTTTCCCCTCCCCCCAGTGATCAGTCTGCTGCAGGCAGGAGGAAGCATTTCCTCAGTCTCCTCTCCCCCAGTGATCAGACTGCTGCAGGCAGGAGGAAGCATTTCCTCAGTCTCCCCTCCCCCCAGTGATCAGTGATACAACATTGTAACTTTGTAGCAAGTCACATGGCTAAAAGGAGAGGCTGCAGCAGGGGGGATGACCCGTGTCAGGCATTTGTGAACACGACTACACAGTCACCAGGATTTACACGACTGCGTCATCTCTGGGCTGCCATCTCAGTCCAGGAAGTAGATGGTGACCCTGGATGATGCCTGAACAAAGATGGCGCCGTCATTCTGGAGAGAATAACGCCATTGTCAGGGGGAGCTCCGTAATCTCTGTGAGTGGTAACATATACCTGGAAGTGTTACAATGACACTTAACATGGGAAAAGAAATGTGATGCTAGTTTGACTTCCTCTGCTGCCCTTCGAGGAGTTAAAGAGACCCTGTCATTGTCCTTTCTACATTCTATACCTGTGACTTTTCTCCAACTAATAGAAACAATTGTATGAATGAATGTCGATATTTTAGGAAGTCGGTTTCCTGTATACAATGTACATGTATCTGTATATGATGGCGGACATATTTGCATAGTACTTGTTCATGCTTCCTGCATAGTAACCCTGCGCAGTGATTGTGTACTGCGGCTCCTCCCTCCCTCCCAATACAAGTCACATGACCCGGCCGTTCTCCATATCCTCGAATCATTGAATTTTCCCCTCTCTGTGTCTCTTGCAGATGATCAGCTTGGCATCATGTCTTAGCCGGGTGATAGTCCTTGTCGCTGTGGTCGCCATCTCCGCTTCAGTGGTGCCGTCACATACATGGGAGGAGGAAGGTAAGTCGCAGTTTGTAGAGCCCTGGTGCCAAATCGAGGCCTGGGGGGCCCCAAGTGGCCCCTTGGCAATTACTGTTGCCCCTGCAGGCTGTAGTCTGTGTTTTCCTTATCAGGGTGACTACTGAGGCCAGTGAAGGAAAACAATAGACCGGCTTCCAATTGTTACATTGTTTCAATGATTTCTTTCTTTCTCATTTCTCTGCATCGTCCATCCCCGAAATGTACACAATATTGCCAAAAGTATTGGGCCCCTCCCCCTCCAAATCACTGGATTCAGGTGTTCCGTGACATTTCCTGGCTGCTAAATATTCCGCGGTCACCTGTTACTGGTATTATAACAAAGTGGAAGCAACTGGGAACAACAGCAACTCAGCCAGGAAGTGGTCGGCCACGTCACATGACAGAGCGGGGTCAGCGCATGCTGAAGCGCGCAGTGCGCAGAATTCGCCAACTGTCTGCAGAGTCAATAGCTACAGACCTCCAAACTCCATGACATCCTCGTCCACAAATAAAAAAAAGTCCCAAAGATCATCTGTAGATAGGAAATTATATTGTGAAATAGGGAGAAGCAAAAAAAAAAGGAAAATGTAAAAGTCACAACAAAAATAACTTTCAGATAAACAACGATTTTCAATACAAAGTGTTTCCTTTGAAGTTCTGCTCGGAGACAGAACATAGAACACTGATTAATATTTCACACAGATGAGTATTTACAGCGCGGTGACTCATGAAGAGTGTAGTAGATGACTAAGAACTGGAGAGAGGACAACAAAGTCATGAAGGAAACATATATATATCCTCTATGATAGACAACACATCCAACGAGGATGGTGGGAGCCCCTCATAATGGGCACAGCGGGTGTACAGACCCGGGAACTCAGCACAGGGATGGTGGGAGCCCCACATAATGGGCACAGCGGGTGTACAGACCCGGGAACTCAGCACAGGGATGGTGGGAGATCCTCATAATGGGCACAGCGGGTGTACAGACCCGGGAACTCAGCATAGGGATGGTGGGAGCTTCTTATAATGGGCACAGCAGGTGTACAGACATGGGAACTCAGCATAGGGATGGTGGGAGCTCCTCATAATGGGCACAGCGGGGGTACAGACCCGGGAACTCAGCACAGGAATGGTGGGAGCTCCTCATAATGGGCACAGCAGGTGTACAGACCCGGGAACTCAGCACATTGATGGTGGGAGCTCCTCATAATGGGCACAGTCAGTGTACAGGTTGCACGGTCATGTGATCATTTATAGATGATAACGTTCGGTATGTTTCTATGATCACCTGACATGGAAGAACACAAATATGAATGAAATTGTTGCTTCTTGTTGCAGGTGTTGTGTACGGCAGGATTGGTGACGCAATTACCTTGAAGTGTGGTGGCCATAATGGCAGGTGAGTCTGTACGATCCGGATAGTTTCTCGGATCAGATCCGGAGAGTTCCTGAGGCCAGATCCAGAGAGTTCCTTGGGTCAGATCTGGATAGTTCCTCGGGTCAGATCCGGATAGTTCCCAGCTACGGCTATCAGCTTGGCAGATCCCAGCCAGAAGCTGATTGTGAGTCTGTGTAAGAATTGTATTTAGACAAAATGTACTGATCCCGGAGTGAAGTCTTCAGCTTGGGTTTTGCAGTCAGTACCCAGGCAGGGTGCAGTATGAACATGTAGGACGCTGTGTACGATCCTCACCTCGTATTATAGGCATGGATAGAATCTTCCTTACTAATGATCATTTTTGTCCGCAGTTCGGTGGCTGAGTGGAAGTTCAATGGTTCCCCGGACATCCCCTGGGGCTTCTACACCAACACGCGAGATACAAGTCCCATGAGTCCTTGCAAGACTCTGCCAGCCACAGGCATGACTCATGGTCACTCAGGAGAGTGATCAGCACATAGCTTTATATTGTGAAGCGACGCATTGCTCTGCTCCCTGCTGTTGTACTTACCTGTGTGTCCTCCATGCCTGACACCAGTGAGCCCATTGCAGCCAGTGACTCCAGTGAACCCAGTGACTCCAGTGAACTCAGTGACTCCAGCACAGCCAGTGACTCCAGTGAACCCAGTGACTCCAGCACAGCCAGTGATTCCAGTGCACCCAGTGTACCCATTGACTCCAGTGAGCCCAGTGCACCCAGTGATTTCACAGTGCCCAGAGTACCCTGTTACTCCAGTGTGCCCAGTGTACCCAGTGCACCTAGTGATTCCATTGCTCCCAGTGTACCCATCGACTCCAGTAAGCCCAGTGATTCCATTGCTCCCAGTATACCCATCGACTCCAGTAAGCCCAGTGATTCTATTGCTCCCAGTGTACCCATCGACTCCAGTAAGCCCAGTGATTCCATTGCTCCCAGTGTACCCATAGACTCCAGTAAGCCCAGTGATTCCATTGCTCCCAGTGTACCCATCGACTCCAGTAAGCCCAGTGATTCCATTGCTCCCAGTGTACCCATCGACTCCAGTAAGCCCAGTGATTCCATTGCTCCCAGTGTACCCATCGACTCCAGTAAGCCCAGTGCTCTCAGTAACTCCAGTGAGCCCAGTGTACCCAGTGATTTCATGGTGCCCAGAGTACCCTCTTACTCCAGTGTACCCAGTGACTCCAGTGCACCCAGTCATTCCATTGCTCCCAGTGTATCCATCGACTCCAGTAATCCCAGTGTACCCTGTTCCTTCAGTGTGCCCAGTGTACCCAGTGACTACAGTGCGCCTAGTACATCCAGTGACTTAAGTGTGCCCAGTATATCCAAAGTCTCGAGTGTGCCCAGTACCTCTCATGACCCCAGCGTGCCCCTATCTCCCCCCTGTGACTCCAGTGCACCCCAGAGCATCTTGTGTCCAGTGCACCCTCTGACACTTGCGCCTTCACACAGTCTTCCGCCACAGTCGCCTGGCCAGCTCGGCTCCACCATCAGTACCAGCTGCTGCCCCTCTACCATCATCCTTTGATCACATTGAAAGTGACATTGCACTTATCTGTTCTATAAATGCACGCACGCAAAAACAAAAACCTGCCAAAATCCAGTGCTGTCCCGTGCACTCTGTTACCAGGAAGTGTTAAGACTACAGAACACCTCCACACATATTATGTAGAAGAGGAGGGGGGTATTCTGTAATCCCAACACACTTGCTCGCCCCTGAGAAAGAAAGTGTGTTACTGGCAGGATCATCAGGTGAAAATAAAAGGAAACAACCCCCGAAAAAAGAAAACGAATGCAGTCGCCACACCTAACCAAGGCCCGGCCTTGGGGCAGCAGGGAGTAGAGGGGCAGCAGGGGTGTGGAATTCCTATCTCCTGATGCCCGGGACACGCAGTACCGGGGGCCGGGCGGGTAGTTGCTTTCCACATTTAGCCCGGCTTTGGGCAAGCAGAGCTAAATGTAGAGCGGGGGAAGCCGCCGCTTGTTTTGTACAAGTGATCCCGGCGATGTCCCTGAGATCACTTGTATGCAGCCTGCATGCAGGGGGGGCGCACTGAGGACCCTGCCATTGGGGCAGCATAGAGAGTAAATCCGGCCTTGCTTGTTACAACCTTTTTAAAAAATATATATATATATATTTTACCAAAAATGACCTTTCCTGCACAAAATGTGCGTTTGTATCGCAAAATGAAGAAAAAAAAAATGGCTTCCAGCGGTGAAAGAGTTAAATGACTTAGGAAAGGCAGAAGGAGAATCCAGACATGAAATCTGAGCCCCTCGGGGAGTTTGTAATAATTTCATGAAATGTGACAATGTTACTGTTACGTAGAAAGAATAAAAAGCGCGGTTTTCGCACGCGCCGGGGGGGACCTCTTGAGGATGATGGGCCGTGTTTACGTTGATGTGATGAGAGTTGCGCCGTCTCGCTCTGTGCACGGCCTCGTGTCAGAAGACAATATTCTTCAAAGGCTAATCGCGGGTTGTCGGTGTGAGTCAGCGCTGAGTCATTCTACGCTCGGCTTAGAGAGCTGACACTGTCCCGAGGCGGCTGATGATGATGTGCACAGTTCCCCCAGACATAAACACTTCCCTGTCATCGGAATGTGTTTCATGTGCAGAGCCCAGCCGATGAGAGCCGGGTCCACCCGCAGCGGTTTGTCAACTGTCACATCGTCCTCCCCACCAGCACTAGCTGATAACATCGCCGGCGCCTCGTCCCCCGATCACACCTTCTGCGGTATTTTTTATATCGGACCTCCGTCCTCCCCTTCAGTCTTCTATGTGACCTCCGTCCTCCCCTTCAGTCTTCTATGTGACCTCCGTCCTCCCCTTCAGTCTTCTATCTGACCTCCGTCTTCCCCTTCAGTCTTCTATGTGACCTCCGTCCTCCCCTTCAGTCTTCTATCTGACCTCCGTCCTCCCCTTCAGTCTTCTATCTGACCTCCGTCCTTCCCTTCAGTCTTCTATCTGACCTCCGTCCTCCCCTTCAGTCTTATATCTGACCTCCGTCCTTCCCTTCAGTCTTATATCTGACCTCCGTCCTTCCCTTCAGTCTTCCACAGTTGTACTGGCTCCTCTCCTGCACTGAGAATTATCATCAGCTTTAACTGTCCTGGTAGAGTTTACTTACACCTACAGCCAAAGACCAGTCACCCTGCACACGGAGAGAGAGCAGCAGTGAGCGGTCTTTATTACAGGAGGGGGCGGAGACAAGACCAGTCACCATGTACACGGAGAGAGCAGCAGTGAGCGGTCTTTATTACAGGAAGTGTCACACGGGATTACTGCACAGATCTGGAAGAAATACACAAAGCTCACCGAGATTCTATAAGAACGCACATGACTCTTGTATGCGGACAATCCCGGAGTTCAGATTTAAACATTAGGAGGAATACCGAGACTCCGGGTCGGTTCCGGAGAGTTCCCAGCTACAGCTATCATGTTAGAAAATCCCAGCTGAGGGTGAGCCGTGTAAGAATTCTCCGAGGTCCTTGGATATGGCGCTCCTCCGCCTTCCTGTCTCTCGCACATATAAATATTTATCACATCGGCCTTCAAGTCTGACAGAAGCCGCCAACCACGTGCGCTACCATAGAGAGGAGAGGTGGAGGAGGACGGTCCGCGGACTGGGAAATGTTATCATCCACTTACTGTATGAGAGGACACATCATATCCATGTCATGATTTATACATTGTATACACCGGGCTCCGGGGGAGAGTATATACTACAACCAAGAGGACGGGGGCGAGGAGATGACAGATACAATACAGGGGGGGCGACATGAAGGAAACAGCACTAAGAAAAGAGAGAACATCGAAACAAAGTATCACGGAGAATGTGTCTGATAATACACAAGAGAGTCAGCACCGCGCAACTCACAGAGCTGAAACCTCCAACAATCTCTATCTATTCTCTCTCTCTCTCCCCTCTCTCTCCCTCCACCTTTCCCCCTCTCTCTCTCCCTCCCCCCTCTCTTTCTCTCCCTCTCTCTCTCCCCCCCTCTCTGTCCCTC
>NW_017307031.1:380572-381653 GCF_000935625.1 Nanorana parkeri
GTGGTTGGTACTAGAACTATTTATACTGAAGAATAAATTGTAACAATGGTTGATCATCTATCTCGTTCTCGTTGTATGTTGTTCTATTACAGCAGCTCTAGAGATATAGACAATGTAAGTCCTCAGGGGCGGGGCCCTCCTTACCATCTTGTATTGTTTTATATATCTTCCTTATATTGTAAAGCGCTGCGCACACTGTTGGCGAATCCTCTAATTCTCCGTCACTTCCCGTCCGTTGCAGATCTCCCCGGAATTCCTTCCGTCACCTGCCGGGCCTCCGACTATCACAATTTCTCCTGTTACTGGAAGCCCAGCGTGGAGACTCTGCTGCCCACCAGATACGTCACATCGTACAGGTGAGATACCCCGCCGGGAGCACAGTGTCAGGGGGCAACTCAGCCGCAGTTTGCTGGTTTTATATATTTATTTTGTAGCATTTACTGTTCAATAATAATCTGCAAATTAAAACCCAACAACTTTACATTGCTAAATACTTTCCAGATGTAAATATAATGTATCCAAAGTCTTACACTTGATTGTCTATGGAAAGCAGCCACAGCCTGAGTAGAGAAGCCCGTCCCCTGCCAGCATGCTGCACAGAAGGAGCCTTGCTCTCTGCGTGGAAGCAGTGGTCTCTCTGCTGAGGTATGAAACACCTTCAGGGGCATCAAAGCTAGATCTCTCCAATCAGTAGGGAGCTTTTTTTCTGATTTGCAATGCTCATGTTCCCTGCTGATTGGAGAGCTCTATCTCTGGCTCACCAGACCTCGGCAGACAGACCACTGCTTCCACACAGAGAGCAAGGCTTCTTCTCTGCAGCATGCTGGCAGGGGGCGGGCTTCTCTACTCAGGCTGTGGCTGCTTTCCATAGACAACCAAGTGTAAAACTTTGACCGGTCCTGAAGAGGTCTCATGCGATGTGACACATAGGGCGGGGCTAGGGATCTGATCACATATCAAGAGGTACAAGAAAGCGAGAAGACCGAACGCTCGCACGCTGGTGCTGATTGGAGCAATTCACATTGTAATCATAAATTAAGTTTTATTTGCTTTCGATATTACATAAAGACATTTTATACTT
>NW_017307031.1:381676-384793 GCF_000935625.1 Nanorana parkeri
GGCACAATGTGCAAACAATGCAAACTGACCTTTTCAATTGAAAAGGTCAAAGCTGTTCCGTGGTGAGTCAGCCCCACTATGGTGGCAGCACGGAGGTGGCGGAGGTCAAAACAAGTGTTGCCGTTGTCACCCTCTGCTGGAGACGAAAGGAACTGCACTATTGCTCATTAGGAATGAGTGTATAATTGTTTATTGATTGATTGGATACATTTATATATTGCAAAGTTCCGTCTCCTTATGCAGCAGGAATGTATTATTGTTTATTTATTGATTGAATAGATTGTATACATTGCAAAACCTCTTTATATAGTACACATTTATTATTGTTTATTGATTGATTGGATACATTTTATATATTGCAAAGTTCAGTTTCATTATACAGTAGGAATTTATTTCTGTTTATTTATTGGAAAAATGTTATACATTGCAAAATGTTGTTTCCTTTTATGGTACAAATGTATTATTGTTTTTTGTATTTTATACATTTTATATATTGCAAATTTGTGTTCATTTTATTTTATGAATGTATTATTTTTTTAATTGATTGGATACATTTTATACATTGCAGAGTTTTGTTTCCTTATAGAGTAGAGGTTTATTATTGTTTATGTTGCACATGGAGAAAGCAGACATGATGAGTTTTTCATAATTAATTACAGTCATATTACTGATAACGGGACAATAATTACTTAAAGGAGAACTATGCGGTCAGTGTTTATCTCCCGTCACCCTAAGCTCAGTATATAGGGAGCTACAGCTCACTATATACTGAGACGTCGCAGCCGGAGCGGATCCCGACATCGATGTCGAGATCCGCCCAGCTGCGTGAGTGACAGCCGGCTCTGCCTATCTAGAGGCAGAGCCAGCTGTACCCGCCCCCTCCCCCGTCCGTTCCGCCAGTCAGCGCTGGTGGATCGGAGCGGGGAGGGGGGAATCCAGCCCCTCCCCTATCATGGCAGACAGCCGTGACAGGATCGAGAAGTGAGCGAACGCCGGTATGTGTTCGCTCACCTCCCGATCTACTGAGCCGACCTGTGACAGTCTCATTGTAACAGGTCGGCTAGAACTATGAGGTGAGTGAAAAGCACCCGCCTGATAATTCTCCTTTAATTCATGAAATCATTTATTTTTAATTTTGTATGTTTTCTTTCGATGAGCCTGGAATGAATTTGGGGGATGTAAAAATAAAATGTGGTTTCTGTGACGCAATATACAGAACGGTCACAATGCAGCAATTGCTTTCTACGATTGTTCTGTTTTATGTGTGCCATGTTTTATATACAGGATCGCCGACCGAGAACAAGGCAGGTGAACGCAATATTCATTTTATGATCTTAAAGCCATATCATCCCTGAAAACGTGATTGACGGTTGTGCGTCACGGGGAAGGGGAAGTGGGCGGAGCAGGCTGTCGGTCTGCAGGTGTCAGGGAAATGCGGGATTACGCTTCTGATTGGCGTTTAATGGCCGGTGCCGCGCAGCAATCTCGGCTAATCTCACTTTTAGTGTTCGCACTTGCTTGAGTTTACATTGCAGAGGAACAGCAGAAAGGCATCATGGCACACTCACAAACCAGCATGTAAAACAACTTGTCTCACCACTAAGGACAATGACAGAGGTTTGGATACACGTCTTCTGCAAATCTCCTCTGTCACCAGGCCCCCGCCTCCTCCCCTGCTGTTGAACACGGGCCCTGCCCCCTCCTCCCCTGCCGGGTCCGGCCTCCTCCACCGCCGCTGCTGGCTCTCAATGACTCAGCAGCGGCTCTGGAGAGGAACGCGCTGCTGCACAGATTACGGTCAGTGATCTGAACAGCAGCGCATTCTTCTTCAGAGCCGCCAGTGACAGCCACCAGCAGAGGATGCCACAGCGACCCAGGCGGTCCGCTCGGCATCTGGCAGGGCCCCCCTGTGCCCCGGGCCCCATAGCGGCCGCCTGGGTCGCTATGGCGATTGTTACGCCACCGATCCCAATGCATCCAAATGAGTCCGAATCCGAATTTCAGTTTCCAAATCTCAGATCCCGTCCGAATTTCGTTCGAAAACGAAACGGAATGGGACATGTGACTTTTCCGGCCAATCAGATGTGCTGTTTGGTGTACTGCATCTGAATGGGTCTCATCACAAATTTTTGTTACGGCGACATGGGAGCCATATACAGTATATACATATAATACTAAAGCCGAGGGTCCCAGACGCTAATGGCATTCGGGATCCGATCTTCCGAAATTGGGTTAGGGAGGCTCCTGAATGCCATTCGGGTCTGGGAGCCTCAGCTTTAGTAGTATATGTATATGGCTCCCAGACCCCAATGGCATTCAGGAGCCTCCCTAACCCAATTTCGGAAGATCGGATCCCAATGCCAATCGGGTCTGGGAGCCTCGGCTTTAGTATTAATATCTGTAGACGGTTTTCTGTCGTATCCGCAACGAATATTCGTAAACTCATCCGAAACTAACGAAAATTCAGATTTGCGTCCGAATCCGAAACCCGAACCGAATTGAATTTGGGATCCGAATTCCGAAATAACGAAACATCCGAACCAAATGTTTCCGCAGCTCACATGCCTGGCCCGCACTCAGGAGCCCCTGCAATGTCCTCTCCTCGGCAGGTCGTCGTAGGGACTCGGTACGTGGAAGGTTCAGAGGGATGCGGATGCTGTCAGGTGACCGCGTCTTCTCTCCAGCTCGTGACTTCCACACCCAGATGGTGCTGGGCTCGGTCAGGGATTGGCGCGCCCGGAGCGTTTTCTGGCACATAGCGGGAATTGCCGGGGAAGGATCAAAGCCTCTTGATTTTGGCTGAAAGTTGAGACGTACAAAGCGCCCCCGAGGTCCGAACTGCCGAGGAAACTGCAAACACGGGGAGCTCAGATGTGGTGACAGGTTTGAACTCCGGCGGGATAAGCAAATATTGTCGAAATATAAGAGCCGGGTGTATTCCTCCTTGAATCTCCGTGTGGACTAAAAATCAAGAATACCGTGTTTCCCCGAAAGTAAGACCTACCCCGAAAATAAGACCTAGTTCGGTGGTAGGTCTTATATTACAGAGATCCGCTAGGTCTTACTTTCGGGGTATAATAGAATTTTACATGTCACGGCCGCAGCTCCCTCCCTCCC
>NW_017307031.1:385099-415319 GCF_000935625.1 Nanorana parkeri
GCCTCCCCGCACGCCCACCTGCCTGGCTCCATACACGGCATTACAGCTGAGAGTGGCCGCAGCTCCCTCCCTCCCGCACGCCCATCCGCACGCACGAGCGGACAGCTGCAGCCAGGTACACATAAGACATCCCCCGAAAATAAGACCTAGTGTCTTTTTTTGTGAAAAAAAAAATATAAGACACTGTCTTATTTTCGGGGAAACACGGTAGGTGTCAGCCCTGCCCAGATCTCTGTTGTTAAACTCACAAGCCCCCTATGTGATGGCATATTAGTGGTGACAGGTGCTCTTTAAGGTGACACCGGGGGTCTATGTCACCTTTGCAGCCCAGGGAAGCTGATCAAGCACAGATCGTACTTCATCAGCTTCTCCAGCCTGGAAATGACAGCTCAGAAGCCGGAAGTGATGCAATCAGCGTCGCTTCCATTTTCACTCAGCGGGGACGAGATCAGCTAATGGACGTTTGCTGGTCTCTGTCCCTGCTACCCACAGACACCCACCATGCTGATCCCTGCAGGAGGGACAGTGGATCCCAACAAGCAAGGTGGGTGGTTTTGGGCAGGGACGGCATTCTTTAAAAAGGGGGGAATTGCCCTCTTAGACAGTTGTCACTACAGCAGGTGTCCCCATTGGAAGGCTTCCCCTCTCTTTGGGGTCTGGTATCTAATTCCCCTCGCTTTCTGTAGGCTTCCTGTTGCAGGGTGTGTGTGGTTCTCAATGCGATGCAGGTAAATCGTGGCTGGTGGGAGGGGCCACCAGAGTGCTGTACATAGTTTCCTGAAAACATTGCAGCACCCTCCCTCAGTACTGCTCTCAAGAGCCCTCAGCCCTGATGTGAGCAGTGGGCCGGCTCTTTGGGAGTGGTTATGCAAATCAGATAAAAGACTGAAGGGGAGGACGGAGGTCAGATAGAAGACTGAAGGCTTTAACTCCGTAAAGTTTCCACAACTCTTGGCGCCCGGCCGGCCCCCGTCCCGCGTCGTGGTAACATAACGCGCAGTCAGTGTTCCAGGACTTTGGGCTTCATGTGGTTTTGTGTCGTCGGAGGGACGTTCTGCCAACTTCAGGTCAGCAAACAGCGAGAGGCGGTGCCAGGGCTCGGGGGAGGGGGGGGATTGTGGGTAATGAAAACACACAGGCAAGGAACGTGTTTCTAGAGCCGGCCCGATGGGGGGAAACGGGGCCCCTTTGTAGCACAGGGACGTTCTGTTCGCTAGGCGCGAGGGGCGACAGCCGGGGGCAGGGAGGTGTCCGGGCCCGCCGGCCAAAACTTGACATGCCCCCCTACGGGCTGAGTGCGGGGCGCTGCGAGAACGCCAAAACCCATCAGAGCCAATACAAGCAAGTCACAGCGAGTACCCAGCGTATGCTACTGCTTAAAGAGGACCTGTCATCAACATTACAAGTCTCCATGAATAAATCCATACCACAGCACAATATACATTTCAGAGATCATGTGATCAGTCTGCTGCAAGCAGGAGGAAGCATTTCCTCAGTCTCCCCTCCCCCAGTGATCAGACTGAACCATTGCATTACTACAAAGTTACAATGTTGCAGTCTGATCACTGGGGGAGGGGAGACTGAGGAAATGCTTCCTCCTGCTTGCAGCAGACTGATCACTAGCTCTGAGATTAACCCCTAACATTACCCCCAGCTCTGAGATTAACCCCTAACATTACCTCTAGCTCTGATATTACCCCCTAACATTACCTCTAGCTCTGAGATTAACCCCTAACATTACCCCTAGCTCTGATATTACCCCCTAACATTACCCCCAGCTCTGAGATTAACCCTAACATTACCCCCAGCTCTGAGATTAACCCTAACATTGCCCCTAGCTCCGAGATTAACCCTAACATTACCCCCAGCCCTGAGATTAACCCTAACATTGCCCCCAGCTCTGAGATTAACCCTAACATTACCCCCAGCTCTGAGATTAACCCCTAACATTACCCCTAGCTCTGAGATTAACCCTAACATTACCCCCAGCTCTGAGATTAACCCTAACATTACCGTTGCACTAACATTGACCCAAATTTGAACCCCAACATTGACAGCAAGATTAACCCTTACACTAACCCTTACGCAAATATTAACCCTAGACTAACACTAACCCTATCCCTGGCCCTTATTTATCAAGGTGATTGGTGATCATGTGATCAGTTAGCTTTTTTTTAATAGGAAAGTCTTGCGATTTTTTTTTTTTCACCCAACTCCGTCCACATGATGAAATTTGGGGGCTCATTAGCTGAGATTTGGGTCCTCCGAATCCCTCCGCCGATCCCTATTATCGGGACGTTACCGACTCCTAATGAATGATTACCATTTCCTGTCTGTCCTGTGATGCCGGAAAGAGGCGGAGAGCTGCTGATTACCCCAACCCGGCGCGGGGAGGTGAAGCAGACAGACACAGCCGATCCTATAAATAGGGGGCCCCCGCCCGGGGCCAGGCTGATGTTCCGTTCAGCTATTTCCTGGAGCAGCCGGAACATCTGACGGGCGGAAGTGCCAAAATATTATCATCCGCACACGGCCGGGGCAGCCGGAGACAAGGAAAAAAAAATCTGAATACCAAATCTTTGCTCGCTCAGATCCCGCCCCCTTAATCGTAGGAACTTAACTAGGACCGCCCCCACTCCTGCAGACTGACACCCGCCCATCAAGGCATACTGATATTTGCATAACTCCTCCCAAGAGCCGGCCCACTGCTTGCATCAGGGCTCTTGAGAAGGGTACTGAGGCCGGGTGCTGTGATGTTTTCAGGAATATGTACAGCCCCAGGCTGGCCCCTCCCACCAGCCATGACCGGTCTGCATTGTATAGATAAGCACAGCGGGTCTAGAAAAAGATATGAAATGAAAAAGTTATGATCATGTTGATGGGGGAGGGGGGGTTCAGAGTAAGCTGGAGAGGAGACGGTACAACTGTGCAAGACTGAAGCTTTAACACTGGATAACATTGATACTATGAGCACGCCACGTGCTCGCCCCCGCTCTGTAGTATGTGCTCATCGCATCATGTTCCGTGTTCAGCAGGGGCCCCCGGGGCTCTCTGCGTGTGGACAGATCATAGCGAGATGTATAATAAATTCTCGATTGCAGTCAGAGAGATATAATTACAGGCCAGCGAGGGGGTTCGGTATGCCGGCAATGTCTGACTGCTCATCTTTTCTCAATTAAACACACACACACACTCGTATCAGGATCATAGTGTGTGTCATGGTGGCAGCCAGCCACAGCTGACGGCCAACTGTGCGTCCTGAGCATCCGGCGTCCGTATGTGTCAGCAGGGAAAAGAGGCAGACGGAAGCTTTCGCTGCTGGAGACCATCCAAATGGGGAAAAACACCCGTCCAAAGTCAGAGGGAATTCACTGTTAGGCCTCATTCACAGGATAAAAGGCCGTCACCTACAGCTCCGTGCTGCGTGCGCGGCCGTATCGGGCAGCTCCGGGGAAGGACAGGTGCTGCGTGTTATTGGTACGCAGCCCCCGTCCTTCTCTATGGGAGGACGTGGCCGTACGCTCACCCGCCCTGCACATCCGTGCAGGATGGATCCTGCCTGCGTCCGAGCCGGGACACCCCCACCCCTACGGACGGATCTGCATTTGAGGTGAGTGTAGGGGGGGCGTAAGGCCGCGTAGTCCCATAGAGAAGGACGGGGGCTGCGTACTAATCACACACAGCACCTGTCCTTCCCCGGAGCTGCCCGATACGGCCGTGCACGCAGCACAGAGCTGTACCTGCCGGCCTTTTCTAGTGTGAATGAGGGCTTAGACAAGGTGACCCCATTGGAAGATATTCCCTCTATTCCTGCTCCGGTGACAACTGTAATATCAGTGCTATTAGTGAGAAGTTCGGCTATTCACTTCAGGCTTGTACGGCTGATTCCAGCTGTATGTGGCTTCGGGTATGTGGCTTCCCCAAGTGCAGAAGGAGTTCGACTCAGCCGATCCAACATCTGGATCGGCTAAGCCGAACCTCCGGCATTCAGCTCGGCTGTTCTGCTCGGTACATCTGTGGTAGCGAGCAGAATAGAAAAACAGTTAAAAAAGTAGTAAAAAATAAGTGATTTTTTTTTAAATTATTATTCTGACGGCAGCCAACGGCTCTGATGTCAGAAGAAAACAAAAAACAGAGCAGAGAAAAGGTTTACTCTGCTCGATTGAGCAGGATTTAACCTTTCTGGGCGAAAGTGTTTCTCTCCCGGGCGGCCGTGAGCCGCTATCTACCGTGTTTCCTCGAAAATAAGACACTGTCTTATATTTTGTTTGGCTCACAAAAACACACTAGGTCTTATTTTCGGGGTAGGCCTTATTTACAAAAAATGTACAACAAGCCACACTTATTCATGTACAACAGTCTACATGTATTCATATACACAAATATGGTGATCAGGGCAATCAGGGGTGCCGTACCTTTCCAAGAACAATTTGGTAACCAATCGTTGGCCAGAATGAGCGAAGCGCACTTTCACTATCGATTCCTCACAGGCGGAGTGCATGTGGTATCACTCCGCCTGTGACAGGAGCCGGCGCTATAGAGGAGGCATCGGCTTATGCGGCTCTGCTCCCTGCGCTGCCGCCTCGCTTCCTCTAGCGCCGGCTTCCTTGGCACCGCTGATTCTCTCATGCCTCTCCCGCGGCTCTTCAAGTTCCCCCTTATGCCACCACTGGCCCTGGGAATGGTCACAACTAGGTCTTATTTTCGGGGTAGGTCTTATATTTTAGCAATTCCCAAAAATAGTACTTGGTCTTATTTTTGGGGTAGGTCGTACTTTAGGGGAAACAGGGTAATAGCGGGAGAGTCCCGGAGCGCCTGGCTATCTGGAGATCGGTGTCCCTGGTTACGGCTATCTGGAGATCGGTGTCCCTGGTTACCTGGTAACCAGGGACGCTGATCTGTCTGTGCGAGTGGCCGGAGCCAGCCGTGAGATGATGGTTGGCTCCGCCCAGCAGTCAGCAGCAGGCTGTCGTTCGGCCAGCTTCGGCTTTCAGCGCGGCTCAGTCAAGCCGAGGCATATGCCTTCGGCTCGGCCGAGCCGCTCGGCCGACTTCAGGAGCTGTACGGGTTATAGTGAATAGCCCGTGCAGCAGCCCTTCGGTTCTACTGAACCGAAGGGGTCCTGGGGCCGAAGCTAGCCGAAGGATCGACCGAAGCTACGGCTAGATCCTTCATAGTTACATAGTATTTGGGGTTGAATAAAGACATACGTCCATCAAGTCCAACCCGTATAGGTCCACGCATCATCTCCTTCGGCAGCTTAGTGAATAGACCCCTGAGATCGTTTTGGCTTTAGATGTGGTTTATTGTAGAACGGTCGGGGGGGGCAGTGTCCTCTACATATCGTAGAATGTATAACCATTGCGGCTCTTGATGAATACATTCAAATAAAGAAAAAAAAGTTCACTCTGATTTCAGCTTTAAGAGGCCATGCTGGGGCTTGTAGTTCATGAAGGGCTCCTGAGCGGCAGGTCCTCGCTGCAGACTTTTGGCTGCGCGAGGAGACAGAGCGCCATGAGTCAGAGTCTTGTCATCACAATCGCTGTATGGGAATATTCCCAGGATGGTCATTCACCCCGTGACTCCTGGAAGGATATTGTGTCTGTTTAATGGACGGGGACGTCCCAGAGCAGAAAGCAGGAAAATATTTTCCTCATATGAGCTGGAGACGAGCCAAAGGTACGACTCCGCCGGCACTCTCCTCCGCAGCCGGGTTGGAGATCAGCGGAACACGTTCTACTGTACATACATGAGGAGCTGTGTTCTCATAACGTCCTATGTCATGGCCTAAATCTATACCTGTGACATCACCACTGTATAATACAACTTATATCTGGAGAGCGGTGATGTCAGCAAGGCACAACAAGGCACGGCTGGAGAACTAGGACTGTCTCCATGTACCCCATGAAACTATTTCTTTCCAGTCTGGTAAATATGAAAAACTGCGTACTGATATGATGCATTCTTGTTTCTGGCCAGCGGTGGAGCTTTATGGTCATTTTCACGATTTCCAGCTGCCAATCATCCCTTTTGTTCACAGAGCTCAGTAACTCAGGCTGAAATGTACACATAGAAGTAAATAAGCTACAGTATTGGCTCCTCCCCCTCCATCCTCTTTCACCTGTGCAGCTCCATCCGAGGTTTCAGTCAGAGACAGTGTGTCTTAAAGCAGATAACGACTGGTTAGGGTTGCCACCTTTTCTTCCAGTGAAATGCGAACACTCTAGCGACGCACGGCAATTTTAAATAGCGACTCTAGCGAGTCACAGCTTATTCTAATGTAAATAGCGCCACCCACTAATATGTAAATATCACAATAGAGACTATTTTCAGTGGGGGGGGGGGGCCAGTAGACCCTATGTTAATTTTGGTTGCCCCTGTCTGCCTGACATCTTGTGTCCGGGTTTCAGCTGCCATGAAACCCGGACACAGCATTCAAAACACGGACTGTACGGGTGAATCCCGGAAAGGTGGCAACCCTACTGATGTATTCAGGGCCGGATTTCCCATAAGGCCAACTAAGGCCCTGCCTTGGGGCAGCAGGCAGTAGAGGGGCAGCAGGCAGTAGAGGGGCAGCAGGGGTGTGGAATTCCTATCTCCTGATGCCCTGGACATGCAGCTCCGGGCACGTATTTGTTTTCTACAGTCAGCCCTGCTTTGGGCAAAATGCCGCAGAGATCACTTGTATGCAGCCTGCAGGTTTGCCAAGAGCGCCCACCGTAAAAATAAAAACATCCTATCCTGAAGCGGTTATACCAGGAACATGGCTGTATCATTTTAAACAGCCGGCAATTGCTGTTTAGATACGAGCAATCCGACGGCTGTAGAGGGTCTCTTGTACAGTGGGGTGCTGTGTGCCCCCCTCCGCTGCCGCCGGCGGCTTCCCCAGTCTCCGCTGTCCCCTGTGCTGGCCAGGACCAGCATAGCGTAGCGGGTCTCCCCGCAACGATCGGAGACAGATCAGCATTCTTCCAGCCACTGATCTCGCCTTCTTTGGGGTCCCTAGGTGACATTAAGGGGTCTGAATGCATCCATAAAGAGGACCTGTCACATTATATTTGCTATTACATAGGAGGCTTCTTATCCCACTATGTGATAGCAATAAAGTTGAATGTAAAAGGAAAAAAAAATGTAATAGAAAATGAAAAAAAAAAATATTTTTAAAGGTCCCCCACCCCCCACGTGCACGCAAACACGCATTGGCTGCGCCTACGTGCAAAAACTGAAATTGCGCTACACATGTTACATACTGTATGTGTGTGTGTGTGTATATGTATATATATATATATATATACATACAAAAATAGATGCACATAAAAAATAATAATAAGTTAAAAAAATAATATATATATATATACACACACATGTAAACTAAAATAAATATGGAAATAAAATGTACATGTTGAAATACAAAAATGAAAAATAATGTATAAATTTCAAAAATAAATAAAATTGAAAAGAAAATGGCCCCCCTAAGCAGTAATAATTTGTGTAAGGTGTGGCTAGGGGCGGAGCTCTTGCACAGTAGCTGAGACCGCATTGTAGTCGGAAGCTGTATAGGAAGACGTTGTTGAGTATGTAGACCTGGGTGTTCTCTCTCCCGATCTCCTATGCACATCCGAATTCTGGAGCCTGCGGTGGGCAGGGCGCGAGAGATCACACCACACCTCTGGAGCTTTGATGCTGTGGTCACTCTCCCCCCGACCCCACTTGTGGTCAGGGAGTCAGTCTCTGGCGGTTAGGCGGGTCATATGTGAAAACCACCATCCAGCCGTTCTCCGGCCTCTTGTGCAATCTCTGAATCACCCGGAGCTTTTATTACACTTTAGATTGAACCAGGGAATTAAAAGGAGTGCTGTGACTTTTGTAGCTGAGCGGGGAAGCAGGAATGTGCGGTCGGTGGACGCAGGGAAGACATCCAGAGGGGGAGAAGGTCACTTTGTATGTCTAATTATATCGCCCTCATTCAGGAATATTCTCAGTGACTGCAGAGCTACTAACTGTCCCCGATTTCCAGGAAAAGCAGCGCCGTCCACGAGATTTGTCCCTGAATGTTCAATAGGAGAGGCCCATAAGATTGGGATATTGGAGGGTGTTGCAGCTCTAGGTACCTGTTATGTTATACCCACACCTTTTTTTTTTATGATAGGGTCTCTTGAAAATGAAACGCATAGTATCCTTGAGCACAAACTCTCTTCCACATGAGCTTTGTACACCTAGAATCTATCAGCCCACCATTATGGAGATTCAAACCTTTTTGCGTACAAAAGAAATTGATGGTCAAAGCGCTGTGAAAATTGTTGGCGCTATATAAATCCTGTATAATAATAATAATAATAATAATAATGGTTGCCTTACTGTGCCCATTTTTACAATGCCTGCAGAACCAGAGTCTCTGCATTCACTATAACCACCTAAGCAATCCCAGTGTTGTAATAGGCAATGCATGATGGGTTATGTAGAGTTCAGAAATGGAGATTGCACCAAATAGACTCAAAGCACACTGGGAATCCAGGAAGTTGGTGGAAGTTTTGGCAGATGGAAGGCTTTGATTGCATTATCCAGGGCCGTCTTAAATATTAATTGAGTCCCAGGCAAGATTTTGCTAAAGGGCCCCCACAACCCCCTCACCACCATCACCTGCCCCTCCCCACTTCCCGACCCAGGCCACCATATCTACCTACATCACTACTACCCCCAAAAGAGACTAGAAAATAATATATATACAGTATATAAAAATAAAAGGTTCAATGTAATAATGCAATGGACTCGGGACTCTGCAACGCAATGGACTCGGGACTCTGCAACGCAATGGACTCGGGACTCTGTAATCTATTAAACAGGACTCTGCAAAACAATACACTCAACAGGACAACCAGCATCCCCCGCCCCCCAAGCCGGGCTCCCCTTTGCATTCCCAGCAACATCCTCCTCCTCTGCCGGCCAGACGCTCCGCTCTCTGGAGCTGCAGACAACAGGCAGAGAAGAGCACAGCTCTGGCCACTCCCAGCACTTACCAGCAACTTAATTGTCCGCTGTTCCGCCCGCTCGGCTGCTCTTCTCTATCACCTGCCAATTACCGCCCCCCTCAGGCTAGGTTAGCACCGGTCCTGGCTTTGAACATGCCGGCAGTCCCTCAGCCCAGTCTGCCCCTACGACCAGCGGTGTCGCTGCTCCTGCCTGCCGCTCCAGACGAAAGGGACAGCTGCTCTGGGCCCCTGTAACCTTTGGGGCCCAGGGCAGCTGCCCCTTTTGCCCTGCGGTAAAGACGGCCCTGGCATTATCGAAAAACAATGCTGATGTTATTACAGGAGAGGATATGCTGGGACATTGGAACTGAAGTGCATGTTGTGAATGGGTAGAAGCAGCTTCATCCTGGAAGAGTCTTGGAGCATTTGAGCAAAAACAAATCTTCGTGATTCGCTATGGTGCTCGCAGCTTTCACTCGGTTGTACTCGCACGAGAAATTTCTGAGAACAAATCTTTGGTTGCATTGGATAATCTGACTTCATATAGACAGGAAATGCGATTTATAGGGTACTCTGTATGCTAATGGTGTTCAGAATGGCCCCTTGTCTGCCATTTTGCAAGGACGTGAAGATTTAGAGTGCATCCTTAAATTCTATTTCATGACAGAACGGCTTTTATGTTACGCCAATATTTTAAGAATAGCGTTCTCCTTTAAGAATGTGTGGTTTTTTTTACAGGGTGAATGAGGGCACCCCCGAGGTCTGTGTGCAGGATCCGGCCCTTCCCAACATGTGCTCCGTCAGACACTCCAGGCTGTGGACCTCCTACCGGATGAACATCACGGAGATCAATCCGCTGGGCTTCAATTTCCGTATTCTGGAGTTCAACGTCCAGTCCATTGGTGAGCACCAATAATCGTCTAGTATACACCATGCATTCAGGGTACGGTGGATTGCTTCTTGAAACAGCTTTTAAAACATGAAGACACAAAGAGAAAATTATATATATCAAGCTGAACTAAAGATAAAAAGGTGCTGGAGAAAAGTCACAAACTTGTGTCAACACAAGCCAAGACCTCCTATGAGAATAGCAATGGAATGAGCCCATGATGGTGGCTTTTTGGTGAGGGAGGTACTGCATCCTGGGAGAGATGGGCTACAGAGTTGTTAAGCATTAGCATCAGAGGTAAGGTGGGTGGCTAGTTACACTGTATGGCCAAAAGTATGTTTACACCCCTCCAAATGAATGAGTTTAGGGTCACCAAGCCAGCTCCATAAAGACATGGCTTGACCAGTTTGGTGTGGACGAACATGCGTGGCCTGCAGAGTCCTGACCTCAACCCTAATGAACATCTATGGTATGAATTGGAATGCTGATTGTGAGCCAGGTGTTCTCATCCAACCTCAGTACCTGACCTCACCAATGCTCATTAGGCTAAGTAGGCCCACATTTCCACAGACACACTCCTTCTTAAGGTGCCCACACACCTTGCGATAATCGTACGATAATCGCTGGAAATCTCGCGATCGTACGATTATCGCAAGGTGTGTGGAAGGCGTGCGACCTCTGCTACTGTAAGGTCGCACGACTTTTATCTTAGGAACATGTTCGAAAACCCGCCGAGAATCGTACGATTGTCGGCGGGTGTGTGGCATGTTCGTAAGCACACCGGCCCGTTCAGCATTGCGGTCATCGGAAGCCCGCCCCTCAGCGGGGCGGGCTTGCGATCATCGCAAGTACGGTCTAGTCTTTGAAATGTCAAGTGTCACAGAGGACAAGTTTAATGACTTGCTTGAAATGACAGATGAGATCCATTTTAATATATAAAAAACAAACAGAGAGAATAGTGCTAACCTCTAGAGCAGTGGTTCTCAACCTGTGTAACTTCAGGACCCACATTTTGTCCTTGGTCATTAAGTCGCGACCCAAATCGCACTGCAATGGACCGCACGGCATTGCAGTACCGCGCGTTCCGGTGCGGACAATCAGACTGTGGGTGGGAGGTGTGTTTGGGGTACCATTTCAAATAAATGGCAACGCAACACACCTCCCACACCAGAATGCGTAGTAGGTGTGATTGCAGAGTACAGTGCGTTACTCCGGTCCAGGCACCTCTACAGGACACATGAGTAAGCTGTAAGCAAAGCATGTATGGATGGAGCTCCCTTGCGGCCATAGCCCCATCCTATCCCACCTCTAGCTGACACTCGGCACCGGGCAGCATATTCTGAATGGCTTCTTGGTGCGAGAACTGACAGTGCTGTACTAGAGGGAGGATGGGGAGCCTCTCGCCTAGAAAAGTGGAAGGCATGCAGCGACCCACTGAAAACAGGGTCGCGACCCACTTTTGTGTCACGACCCACCAGTTGAGAACCACGGCTCTAGAGCCATACATTTATCCTGACTTCTAGGATGGACTGAAGCATAAAAGATTATTGCAATATGATTTAGAATTATTAGAACTGTGCTGGATATAAAATATGACCTGTTTGTTAGAAAATAATAATACAATGTCCAGCTGTACCTTAGAGTCCTGAACTTGCTTACACTTCATTGCTCGTATTTTCTGTCTAAAGTTTACTTTAAACTGGCAATTCCACAAACAGCTAACATCCATGCCCAATAGCACTTAGGCTGCTTGCAGTTAAGCTGCTTTATATAGACTCATTTTTTTTAAAGTCCTCAGCCATCATTGCTGATCAGTGATTTAATTTAAAAGACAACTCCACTGTGTACAGATGCCAGTTGTTGGTAAAGGTAAATTAAATGTCTTCTCTGCAGGTCAAAGATGTACCACTAACACCTTCAGGATCTATCAAGCTTAGGTTGCTTCAACGTGGGTTTTGTGATTTTCAAGACGACATTTATAAGTATCACATATTATAGACAGCGTGAACCACAGTCCCCACAGCCCATTCTTGGTATCAAAAACCAGTGGCGTAACAATCACCATAGCGACCCAGGCGGCCGCTATGGGGCCGAGGCACGGCGGGGCCCGGCCAGGACATCTCCCTGATGCCATGCGGGCCGCCTGGGTCGCTATGGCATCTTGCTCGGAAGACAAGAAGGGATATGAATTTTACATTTGAGAATCACAAAAACAGAGCAACATGCCGGATTCCACTGCCACCCAAGAACACTCGAGAGTTAATCCACTTGATTACAAATATTGCATTAGAAACACAGTTTCCACCTCTGCAATATGTGTGCACAATATCTCCTATGTGGTCTCTCTTGATACATCTGTCATGTAAAGTAATGAATATAATGCTGAATGTGATATTGATCCTTATATAGCTGATCCAGTGTTAGATCGACGTCAGCCCTCAGAGACCCTGTAAGAGACATTGTGAACATACACTATATCACCAAAAGCACTGGGACACCCCTCCTTCATTGGATTCAGGTGTTCCGTGAAATTTCCTGGCTACTAAATATTCCACGGTCATCTGTTACTGGTATTATAACAAAGTGGGAGCAACTGGGAACAACAGCAACTCAGCGGTAGGCCACGTAAAAATAACAGAGTGGGGTCAGCGCATAGTGCGCAGAGGTCCCCAACTTTTTGCAGAGTCAATAGCTAAGATCGTACGTTTTTTAAATGACCTTACAACCATCGCACAATGAAAGTCGTGCAATGGTTGTAAGGTGTGTGTCCAGCATTAGAAGAGCGAAGGGTTTTGCACCTGCAAAGGAGGGCCAACTGCATATTAAAGGTCATGGTTTTAGAATGGGATGTCCAACAAGCTCATATAAGTGTGATGGTCGGCTATCTACAAACCTTTAAACCATATATTGTCATTAGTATTTGGGTTGGAGTTTGGGTCAGCTGGGCTGCAAAGTCACTAAACTGTCCTACAGGAGGATATAGTTGCTGAACCATCACGGCCATCATCTCTGAGTTTCCTTCTAGAATTGCTAATGCTTTACATGAAATAGTCTCTGTAATGAGATTAGTAGTTCCTCACATGAGACTGTTTTCCATCTAGGGGAGCGCTGGGCTGGAAGGCATTTGCCCCCCTAGGCCAGTACTAATAACATAACATAGCTTGAGCTGATGGCCCTAAATTGAGATACTCTACCATTCAGACATCCGGAATCTGGAATCAGCAGTCAGTGATACATGGTTGGTATTATATAGCTATGTGCTCCCTGTTCATACTTTCACAGCATCTGGCAGAGGGAAGTCTTCCGGCGTCGACTTCCTTTGTGGCTCTGAGATATCATGTGCCCAAATGTGGAGAGCCACAAAGGAAGCTGATGATAAAGGATGGGAGACGGTGTGTCACGATACACCATGTCCAATAGGTGGCCCTTTGATTGGCCATGGTGGAAGGTTGGTGCCACCAGTCAATGAGGCATCATGGCAAACTGGGCATGGTACACTTTTTCACCCCACAGAAACGTGTCCCTACCTTGAAAGGGTTGTGTTTGCCCCCCCAGGCCAAAGGTTCCAAGTCATCTTTTGCCATCCCCTGACAACATCACTTTCTACCCTTCTGGAGGTTCTATCATGTACTTGGTGATAGACCAACAGATGAGGAGGCTTCTCTTGCTTCTCGCATCCTACACCCCCTGGAGGTGGGAACAGAGTGTGAGAGGATGACGAGTAGCACTGGTGGGATCAAGCACTTGTGCAGGAAATGACCAGGAGTGGATAAGCTGAATCAGGATAAGGGCAGCCATCAGAAATTTTGGGGCCCCTTACACGGCTTTAGGCTGGGCGCTGGACGCAGGGCTTAGTGACGCGTTGGACGCAGGGCTTAGTGACGCGCTGGACATAGGGCTTAGTGACGTGCTGGTCACAGGACCCACCTGAGAGTGACCCTGCGGAGCCCACCATAGATGCTGCACAGCCCGTCTGGGACTGTCTATGGTGGGCTCTGAAGGGGTCTCAGGTGGGCTGGTCAGGGCTGCATCCCTCTTTTCCTTCCTTCCTTCCTAGCTCCTCTTACCTGCACACATGGCCTCGTCTGCCGCCAGACTGGCCAGAAGTGACGTCACGTGACTGACGTGACGCCACTTCCGGCCAGTCCGACATCAGACGAGCAGCGTCGCTGATGGGGCCCCAGCTTGTCTCTAAGCCGCTGGAGCGGCAATGCTGGGGCCATGTGGTGCTAGGGCCAGGCCTCCACCCTCCTCGCCCTTTACCGTTGGCCGATAGTCATGTAAGGGACCCGGGCGGGCCCCCCAGGCCCCTTACATGAGTATCGGCCGTACCCCCCCTGATGGCTGCCCTGATCAGGATACAGAAGCATAGTCAGGGATAGCCAAGGATTGGAACCAACCGGGCAGCGAAGTTACAGTATCAGCAGGCAACAAGCAAGTCCAGGAAACAGGCCGAGGTCAGGCAGCAAGGAGAGTCCCAACGATCCGGGTCAAGAATATAATTGCAGCTAATCCAACAGAGCAACAGGCACAGGAACACAGCTGAAAGACCATCAGCACAGTGACAAGGGCAGGCCCGTTTAAATGGACCAACTCATCAAGGTAGAAGCGTCACTTCCCGTGCGTCGGATGTTTGCGTGCCTTTGCCCATACTTCCGATCGTGCACGCATGCGCACAATAGCTGTTCTAAACATGGGTTTGCGCACATGCGCGGCCATCGTCTTTACCTTATAGGTTCTGTATTCTCCGTTTGTCAGATCATTAGCCTGTTTGGAAACCTACGACCCAGCTCTCTTCCTGTACGCAGTCTGTCTGCAGATCATTTCATTTTCCTTCCCTCAGCCTTTCATCCCTTCAATCTACACTTAGGTATTACACATTCTGTGATGAGGGCCCCATCTGGGGACCCGGTGGTGGAGATGAGATTGGAGAGGCGGGGGTGTGAGTCAGTGGTTTCTTGTGAGCATTGCATGGAGGTGCCCCGTCGCACTGACAGCACAATGACCGCATTGTCCAGGCATTCTCTCCCTCTCTCCCGGGTTACAGGGCTCACTCCGTTGTATTACTGGAAACCTTCCATCATTTCATACAAGCCGCCTGAAATGTTCCTCTCCCCTCTGCCAGCAACAGAATCCTGCAGTACATTTTCAGGGGAGGAGGAAAGCTTCTACTCTTATTTGGGGGATTGATAATTATTCTACCCAGAAACTTGTACTAAAGTAGCTAAAAGTCTCCCTCATCCTTATAACACCCCTTACTCCTGGTCCATGAAGAGTCTGAAGACAAAGCCTTCATCTGAAGGGTCACTTTTCCCAAAATGGATATTTCAGTGTTTGGTGGATGCCGGAGAGTCAAACCACTTGATGGCCTCATATAGCCCCTCAGGGACCCTATTGGTGAGTTTCTGGGTTGGCACATTTGCTGTGTCCATTATGAGGGGTCCTCACTCTTCCTAAATTTTAATTTTGTTTTACATTGTGGAGAATCCAAATGGACAAAATAAAAAATGACATATATGATGTAATAATCGCTGAGCCAACATCTTATACCAAGAAGTACATGCTGACTTTGGATGATGCCCGAGGGCCGGTTCACACCACAAAGTCTGCATTCCAGAGGGTTCGGCCTCCGGAACCCAAGCTGGCCGGCTTCTTCTTGCGTTCAGGGGCGGGAGGAGGCGTGACGGTGCATTGAAGTCAATGGCACCACAGCCACGCCCCACCGGCCCGCACTGCGATCGGCTGCACCCGAACGCGTGGCACATTAGTGCCTGCGTTCCGGTCCAGTGCGATCTGCAAAATGCTGCAAGCACTATTTTTTCAGATCGCACTGGGCCGGAACGCAGGCACTAATGTGCCGCACGTTAGGGTGTGGGCGATCGCACTGCAGGCAAGGGGCGTGGCTGCCGTGCCACTGACTTGCACCGTCACGCCACCCTCCCGCCCCTGAACGCAGGGAGTCGGCCAGCTTGCATTCCAGAGGCCAAATGCTCTGGAACACAAACTTTGTGGTGTGAACCGGCCACAAACAAAGAAGGCTCCAGGCTTCCGGAGAGGAAATCAGATTGTCAGGTGGAATATTGTGATTTGAGCAACTTTAACAAAGGCCAAATTGTGATGTTTAGGCGACTGGGTCAGAGCAACTCTAAAACTGCAGCTCTTGTGGGATGTTCCCGATCTGCTGTGGCCAGGACCTACCAAGGGTGGTCCACAGAAGGAAAACGGGTGGACCAACGACATGAGGATAGGCAGCCAAGGCTCATTGATGCACATGGGGAGCGAAGGCTGGCCCGTGTAGTCTGATCCATTAGAAAAGCTACTGTAGATTCCACAGCATACCTTCAGAGGTCTAGTGGAGTCCATGTCTCAAAGGGTCAGGGCTGTTTTGGTGGCAACAGGGGGACCTACTCTATCTTAGGCAGGTGATCATAATGTTATGGCTGATCGGTGGATATCTGATGCTAGATTTGCTTTACAGGAACTGGAGGTCTGCATAGGTAGGGATCCTGGACAAATGGTCATCTCGCTTGGTGGTTTGTTTAACATTTTTTATTGTACAAGAACATCAGATTGGGGAAAAAGTCTACCCTCTTTGTGAGGATGTGGTGACATTCTTAACCCTATAACAATCCAAATATAGGCTTTGTAGTGAACCCCGGCTTCATTCTTCTATATACTGTCATTAAATCCCTGAAGAAGAGGAAGGCCCTTTCCCCCGATATACGTTGGCTGTATCTGATGTTCTTGTTCAATGAATTTTAACTGAACCTCCAAGAAAAATGACCATTTACACTAGGCCCCCCTGACCTCATATCTAACATTTGATCATCTGATGAGTGATTCTTTTATGGTGACCAGAGAGCAGTGGAGTCACAAGGGGGGTGCGGGGTGTGCGGCCCACACCCAGGTGACACCATTGGAGGGGTGACACCAAAATGACTCACAGTCATTTTGGTGTCACCCCCCTCTGAAAAGTCGGGCGCCCGGTCATGGACCGAACGCCCAACAGTATCAGGAGAGAGGAGGGGACCCGGCGGCATACCTTATCCAGCCGGGTGACTGTCCCCTCCTCTCTCTGCCGGCGTCCATCACCAAGGTGGCCGCCGGCAGGTATCAGATTACTGCCGTGGGTGCGCGATGACGTCACGCGCATGCGCAGTGACGTCTCGGCGGGGTGACACTCGGTTACCGCTCCGGGTGTCACCCAGCCTCGGGACGCCCCTGCCAGAGAGGCAGTAGCCTCTAAAGGTCTACCTGCTCCAAGGAGAACACCCTTTTGTAATTAAACTAGAACCAATCTCATTCCTACTGCTCCAGCGCTACTGCCTATGTACCAGACATGCATACTTAGGACCAGCTACATGGGGTGGAGAGACCATTTTATTATAATGGGGAATTAAGGGGTTCTTTGGAGGGCTGGAGAACTTTCTAATGAATGGAATCCACAGTCATAATAAGGTCATAGTTCATAGTAAGAATAGACCGAGCCTCCGAGCAGATCCACCTTTCGCTTTCTTGTCCTCTGGACCGGAACTGCTGCAGTTTTATTTCCATTATAAGTAATTAGATGATTGTATCACTTCAGTCACTTTATACTCTTTGCATTCCAGTCAAACCAGATCCCCCAGAGAAGATATCGGTGGAGCCAATCCCATTTGCACCGCAGCGGCTGCTAGTCACCTGGGCGTACCCCACCACGTGGCCCCAGGAGCCACATTTCCAGCTGAGATTCCGAATCCAGTACCGGCCGGTGCTCCACATGGTGTGGTCCGTGGTGAGTGGCCTGTGCTCTGTGTGCGTGTGTGTTGCAGCTTGGTGTTTCTAGTACTTTAACCCTTGGCTCTGTTTGGTGCTGCGGGCCCCAGGTGGAGACGGCCAATTTGTCGGACATCATCACGGACGCATTTGGTGGGGTGGAGCATATTCTGCAAGTGAGTGCCAGAGACTTTTTGGATGCGGGAAACTGGAGCGAGTGGAGCGCCGAGGCCCGAGCCACACCATGGACCAGTAAAGAGCATTCAGGTACGTGCACGGAAAAACAACACAAAAAAACCAACTCGCCATTGGGTCGATTCTGATCACTTCCTGTCTCAGTGGCCAGAGAGGAAGTGAAAGGAAAACATTTCAACAGGGACATAGACTAGTCATAGACTTTTGTCTTTTTATGCTTTGAGTCACATTCTGGTACCCAAAGGGAGCCTTGCTCTAAATGAGTGGCCTCATCGTTGAACGATTGAACCAACAAGTTTTGATATTTCTTTTTAGAATTTACAATAAAAAAATGAATTTTAAGGGTCTGTTTCACCCTGTGAATATTCATGAACATATGCTCTGTGCCAAAACAAACATTCTTTAGTTATTTTCTTTACAAGTGCAATTAATTTTTTTTTTTTTTATGTAATGTCACATTATGGCCACTAGATGGTGCTAATGGAGCATAGGAAATAGGTATTAATTTTCTACCATCTAGTGGCCATATTGAGTTATAACATAAAAAAACATTCAAAAATTATTTTCCTTGTACAGCTAAAGAATGTTCGTTTTAACATACATCCGTAGAGATCGAACATTCACAGATATTTGCAGGGTGAAGGCCCCCTTAGGTAGTTTATAAATAGACTAGGGCTGGTAATGATTAACATTTTCGTGTTCGATTAATCGAAATTGTGATTAATCGATTGATTTCGATTAATTCTAACGCACATACAGATCCAACTACATTGGCCTATACACATACACCACAGCAATGAAGTAATACAATGAACTAGGATCACACTAATCCAGCACGTTATTAATCTCACGTGCCAGACCCCTTAGTCTTCTTTGGCTTGTTTTGGATAGAGTGGTGAAGGCTTAGACAGACAGTCAAATTGTTTATTGAGAAAGTCTTTAAAAAAAAGTCTGAAATGTAACCAGGGCACCAGACCATTAGTCAACAGGTCCAAAAGGAACTTTGTGATTAAGAACATCCAATGGGTTTCCCTTTTCCCTGGATAACAATGCTCCCCCTTTATCAGGTGTGATGTTGGGGCGCTCACATAGCATTCGCACAGCGGGTTTTCCAAAACACAAGTCTTTTTATTTGCTCTTGCAGGGCAGCAGAAAAAGGTCAACACAAATATTTGCTTATCTTCAGCACAAATGACAAAAACAAAAGATGTCTGACCGACTTGTTGTATAAAGTCCCAGACCTGGGGAATCCCTTCCCAGGAATGTTAGTCCTGCAACACAGCAGCACAGCAACACAGCAGCTCTCTCACCTTTACACACAACTACCGCTGATGACTTCCTCCTCAACTCCCACACTCCTCTCTGGGAGTTACCGACCTTTTAAACCCCTTCCTTGGGCAGGAAGGTTAACCCTGCGGCTGTCCTTAGAGGGGCCACAACCCAAATAGGGGTGATACATATCGCCCATCCAGGACCCAGCCTTGCCGTCCTCTACACAGGGCTTGAATAAAGTGTGGATTTGCTGTTGATGGACTCATGGAACTGTAGGTGACATATGCTTATATTAACTTAATACTCTAAATAAATAACCACAAAAAACACAATTTTATTTGAATTGGCATTAATTGGCCGCGGCATTTTATTGGATTAAATAATTAGATCAATCTCTAATAACCAATTAAAATCAATCAACCAGTAAAATGTTAAAAATCAACCATATTGCCCAGTTTTTGAAACTCGAGCAATATATCACTCAAGGGAATAGTCCCCCTCATCTGAGGTGACAAACAACATAAAATACCGCGACGAGGGGGGGAGGGTGGCAGGGAGCTTGAAAAACCGGATTCCAACTGATGATTTCTTCCTAGAAGCCCTCCTTATATAGGGTGGCTGTGGAAACTTCCAGAAATCCTTGTGGCGATGTTTTCCCGCCAAAATAAAGATTTTTCCCGCCGAAAAAATTACAGTTACATTTTCTTAAAGAGGCAGTAACTGAAATATAGAACACTGGGAAAAATACACACAAAACAAACACAACTAATAGTCCCCACATTCCCATGAAAATGGGCCTCTAATGGATGCCATTTTTACAGTAACTGAATTTGGTGTCTTTCAAGCAGCATGACGCTTCGTCCTTTAGGGGCTCCCTGATCTATCTGAGCAGCTTTACCAGAGCTAGTGAGCACCACAGAATGAACCAACATCCCATAGTACTGGTAGCGTGAGACCCAGCTCCTCTTACACACAGCTTCCAGTTTCTTTTTGAGGTCTGCTTTGACCTTGGGGAGATGTCCCACAACTTCCTCAAGTGATGGAAAACCTCTTCAGCTAGGGCACTTTCTTCTGTATAATGAGGGAGGGTGAGGACTGCCTTCGGGTTATAAGAACAGTCCATGCCTATCTGTCCCAGTGACCACCTCTCCCCTTGTCCTGTGGTCACAAGGAAGGACACCCCTGGAGATGTTGGTAAATTGGACATTTAACTGTAATTCTTTCCCAGTGGCTCATTGTGTGTTATTTTTGCTCGTTTCACAGTGCCAGTCCCTGAGACCAGCAATGAAACCACTATAGAAGAACCTGATCCTGAAATTAGGGAGCCATTTGGTAAGTTCTCGGTCACAGTATCACGTGACGCACCATGGACAATGATTGTTAACATCAATATGGAGTATGGGGGGGACCGGGTTAAAGATGTTGGATGAGTTTGTATTGAACCGAATGGTTTGGTTGGTTCCGACCTGAATAACCGAGTGAGAAGAGTCAACCCTTGGCTTCTTGTATCTGCTGAGCATTCCAGCTGAGAGATCCCCAATCCCCCCCATAATAATACAAAGAATTACAGGTTCCCTTCACCCAAAGTGGGGTGCTGAGACTGCTCCTACTTCCTATGTGTCCTTTATACACCAACATGGAGATTTCCCTGACATAACTCCCTGTTTGTGTCTACATGGCAGTTCTGTGTATTCCATCCTCTCCTGTTATATTCTACATGATGCAAAATAAATATAAAATCCAGCAGGGATGATAAGAACCCCTCATAATGGGCACAGCAGGTGTACAGACCCGGGAACTCAGCACAGGGATGGGGGGAGCCCCTCATAATGGGCACAGCAGGTGTACAGACCCGGGAACTCGGCACAGGGATGGTGGGAGCCCCTCATAATGGGCACAGCAGGTGTTCTGACCCAGGAACTAAGCAAAGGGATGGTGGGGCCCTCATAATGGGCACAGCAGGTGTACAGACCCTGGAACTCAGCACAGGGATGGGGGGAGCTCCTCATAATGGGCACAGCAGGTGTACAGGCCCGGGAACTCAGCACAGGGATGGGGGGGACCCCTCATAATGGGCACAGCAGGTGTACAGACCCGGGAACTCAGCACAGGGATGGTGGGAGCCCCTCATAATGGGCACAGCAGGTGTACTGACCCAGGAACTAAGCAAAGGGATGGTGGGGCCCCTCATAATGGGCACAGCAGGTGTACAGACCCTGGAACTCAGCACAGGGATGGGGGGAGCTCCTCATAATGGGCACAGCAGGTGTACAGACCCGGCAACTCAGCACAGGCTCCGTTGATGTAATAATGTAAGTTGAAGGCTGTATTCGATATCCTAACACATGTCCACAATTGGCTTCTTGAAGCAGAACTTTGCTGCCCTCCAGACCACAGTGACCCCGCAGAGAAAGTGGCAGTACTCATCTCACTGGGAGTCTTAGTTATATTCTACATGATGCAAAATAAATATAAAATCCAGCAGGGATGATAAGAACCCCTCATAATGGGCACAGCAGGTGTACAGACCCGGGAACTCAGCACAGGGATGGGGGGAGCCCCTCATAATGGGCACAGCAGGTGTACAGACCCGGGAACTCGGCACAGGGATGGTGGGAGCCCCTCATAATGGGCACAGCAGGTGTTCTGACCCAGGAACTAAGCAAAGGGATGGTGGGGCCCTCATAATGGGCACAGCAGGTGTACAGACCCTGGAACTCAGCACAGGGATGGGGGGAGCTCCTCATAATGGGCACAGCAGGTGTACAGGCCCGGGAACTCAGCACAGGGATGGGGGGGACCCCTCATAATGGGCACAGCAGGTGTACAGACCCGGGAACTCAGCACAGGGATGGTGGGAGCCCCTCATAATGGGCACAGCAGGTGTACTGACCCAGGAACTAAGCAAAGGGATGGTGGGGCCCCTCATAATGGGCACAGCAGGTGTACAGACCCTGGAACTCAGCACAGGGATGGGGGGAGCTCCTCATAATGGGCACAGCAGGTGTACAGACCCGGCAACTCAGCACAGGCTCCGTTGATGTAATAATGTAAGTTGAAGGCTGTATTCGATATCCTAACACATGTCCACAATTGGCTTCTTGAAGCAGAACTTTGCTGCCCTCCAGACCACAGTGACCCCGCAGAGAAAGTGGCAGTACTCATCTCACTGGGAGTCTTCGCATTCGTGGTGCTGGCCCTTTTCCTGATCGCTGGAGCCTTCATCTGGTAAGTGTCATTGCGGCATGTCAATATAATACCACACCCATATGTTTCACTTCCTGGGTGGAGATCACCCATCATCTAGTCCTTTCTTCTCCAGCCCGACTGTCCCTAGCCCCGCCCCTTTCATTCATTGGATTTCAGTTCTTTCAATCATGGAGGCTCAGCATCACATGTGGTCATTACCTAGGGGTGGTCTGCATGCAAATGATGCCTGCCTAGGAAGTCCTCCTCCTCCAGACTGACACCCACCCATCAACGCATTTTGATATTTGCATAACTCCTCCCAAGAACCAGCCCACTGCTTGCATCAAGGCTGAGGACCCTTGAGAGGAGTACTGGGTCAGGGTGCCATTATGTTTTCCAGAAGCTATGTACAGCCCCTGTTCGCTTCTCCCACCAGCCATGATCTGCCTGGAGGGGGGGGGGATATAAGGCAAATTAGGCTTTAAGTGTGTTCTAGGCATGTTGTGCGTGAAGTAAGGACGATTCTAGTGTTGCGCGGGATGCACACATGACGCCTCCTTTTATCTTACAGGATGAGAGTGAGCCGGACAGTGAAGTACGGTGGGATGAAAGCAGACTTCCTCACAGCCATTCATATGAAAGCCCTCCCAAGTAAGTGTCACCAGAGGCCGGGGTCACCCAGCTCTGCCGTTATTCAAGCTCCTTTTCACCAAACCTGTACCAATTATCCCATAATGAAGGGGACAGATCACAAGTGCCAAGCACAATATGTACAGACAGGGCCGGATTTACTCTCTCTGTTGCCCCAATGCTAGGTTGCTCTATGGACCCTCCTGTATACAGGCTCCATACAAGTGATCTCCGTGACATCCCCCAGAAAACAAGCGGCGGCTTCCCCGCTGTACATTTCGCTCTGCTTGCCCAAAGCCGGGCTAAATGTAGAAAAGAACTACCCGCCCGGCCCCCTGAACTGCATGTCCCGGGCATTGGGAGATAGGAATTCCACACCCCTGCTGCCCCTCTACTCCCTGCTGCCCCTCTACTCCCTGCTGCCCCGAGGCCGGGCCTTGGTTGGCCTTGTGGGAAATCCGGCCCTGTGTACAGAGACGGGGCAGACGGTGGCAGATTGTTTTTTGTTCCAACCTATTCTGAAGAACTCTGTGTGATGGGACCGATCCTTCCCTCTTCTTATTTAAATTTTTTAAATATATAATGATTGTTGGATTAATTTGGGAGAGGCTGACCCCCTGCTGGCCACAACCTGCAAATCACCCGACTGCAACAACTTGCCTCAAAAGCCTCCCACTTGGCACTAATTTGGACAGATTTCTACCCATGGCATGGCCCATCTCAATATCTACAGAACAGAAAAATGTCTCAGTACCTGTGATTGGCGCTGCTGCGCTGTCAGCTTCCTGGCGGGCTCGGCACGTGGAGCTGCGAACACGCCCGAGCCCATCACTAATGGTGATAAGGGCCAGCGGTGAAGTTTCATCAAATCTTTGCCGTGTTTTTTTTTTCTCTATCAGTTTACTATGTGTTATTTATTTTTTTTAGTTTACGGCACCTTATATTTATATTTTAATCCCCTCTTCTCCCCTCAGAAACACAGATTTTGTAGTTACAAAGAGAAAAGGAAGACGGCTTTCCCCGGGAGGAAGAGAAAAGCATCTGCGGAACATTATGACTCTTATCATACACACAATAGAGAGATGAGATAAACTTGGCTGCGTTGCCATTCCCTTTGCTGTCCTCCAGGGGGCAGGCAAGCACCTTCCACCAGTTGGAACCTGGAGGACGATTTCTCTCCCGGATGGATCCACTGACAAGTCCCTCGTCACGGCAGCTCGCAAGGATGAACCCTCAGAGACGACGTCAGAAAACACTAACCCAACAGACCTGGCGGACTAAACTCTAGTAGTGACTGATAGCAAACCTTCAGGAGCCAGGCGGATAATGTGACTAACTTTTTGGAAGCTCTCGTTCTCGGCTTCTGAATTCTGCGTAACTTTTTTCAATCTTTGAACTTAACTGGACTGCCCGATCCCCCCCGCCAGCTGTCGGCTGTAGTCCAGTTTAACCGATCAGTGCTGCTACCACATAGACTTTTTTTCTTCACGGTGAACTCTTATCTGTTCCGTAGTCACTCAGCTGTTGTGCTTATAATACAGAGATGATATATGTGGCTGGAAAACGGGGGAACTACCGGCCTTGCGGAGTCCATCGGTCAAATGGAGTCTTCATCGGCCTGGAAACAGTTAATTGTGCTAGCCAAAACACTGTCCACCGCTCCCATGCCCTATAAACTGGGTCGCCCACTTAGCTAGGTCGCATGGCAGGGGTTTGTCCTCACCCCCAAACTGGTGGCATTCTGTAATATAAGTGAAGCTTTATTGTTCCATACCTGCAAATGTATAAGTCCAGTTTTGGGCGAAACACATCGAAGGAGGAGGTCCTTGGTGGGGCCTTGTCCAGAACAATATAGCTTCGCTGATGGAGAATTTTACAGCTACTTTATATCGGATTTCCAAATTTGAAGAGATAATTTGGCTCTGAATTCTAGACCAGAGTCGACATAATCAGAGGGGGGGGGGGGGCAATGCCTCCCCACAATGAATTATGTTCCCCTACTTCATGGCCACCCGTATCTCATAGATTGAGTCTGTCCACAGAAAGCATTCAGAACCCATGCCTTTGGGCCAAGTTCTTTAATTACTCCGTACGTTGACGGGTCTACCTTGGGGGAACGGTTTAAATAAACAGAGATCACAGTGCATGCGCCCATTTAGTTCTATGGTCAATGGGGAATTTAAGGTAGCACACCTCATACCCCTCACCCCACAGAGTAGCAGCTGGCATTGGTTTGAGTTCTCAAAAACAAATAAAAAATGTACAGAGTATGAGATATTTCTGGAGCACCAGAACCCTGTTGGCTCCATTGTCTCTTAAAGGTCTAGAGGGCTGCAGAAGACTATGGCATTAAAGGGAACGTCCACGTTCAATGAGAGCCTTGAGGCTCCCTGGAAATTGTGGTGTTGGTACAACGACAAGCTGGTTTATAAGGGGCATTCTGGAGAAGGTTAGAGAGCCTTGTGATGTCGCGTATCAGGGACATATCCAACGTACGAGTAAACCAAGGTGACCCTCACTGGCCGCCCTCCTCCGAGACATGTCGCTGTAACAACGTATCTTCCTTAGTTCTAATGGCTCATTAAATAAATGAAATGAGGGCAGCCAGGGCCGGATTTACTCCCTCTGCGGCCCCACTGCCAGGTTCCTCAATGTGCCCCCCTGTATGCAGGTTGCATATAAGTGATCTCAGGGACATCACTTGTACAAAACAAGTGGTGGCTTCCCCGCTGAACATTTAGCCCTGCTCGCTTAAAGCAGGGCTTAATGTGGAAAACAACTACCCGCCCGGTGCCCAGAACTGCATGTCCCGGGCGTCGGGAGATAGGAATTTCACACCCATGCTGCCCCTCTAGTCCCTGCTGCCCCGAGGTCAGTCCTCGGTTGGCCTGGTGGGAAATCCGGCCTTGAGGGAAGCTTGGAATATTTTTAATTAGCTTAAAAAGTAAGAGGGTCTTCCAGCACCATGGAGGGGCCTCTGCCTCCTGCAGACTTGGAGAGAACAGTTGGACCCCCATTATTCTGTTGCCTGAGTCCTTGGAGGACTGAAATCCAATTGCAAAATTCAACAATTTGCCTTAGAAATATTTCCAGGTCAGGCTGCTATACCAGATCTTACCAGTAGATGATGCTAGGGGTGATTATTTTTTTTACATTGCAAGATTCTGACCTGAAACCGGTTGGATTCCCTCTGTTCTTCTTGGAAACCCGTCATTCATAACCCCATAATCTCTACACAACGGGGGCACTTATAAAACTGCAGCATAAAGTATTTAAAAACATGGATTATTGTTAAAAAAAATCATGAAAAACTTTTGAAAACTAATACAAATCCAAGAAATTACCGCGTATTCAGCCCAATTTACACTGTTTGCACTTTTCTTGTCTTTTACAGTTGCCTTTTACCGGCTCCAATGGGTCCAGGCCTCCGGCACGGAGACAGACTGTACAAGGGGGCTGGTTAAGCTATAGGTTCATAAGGGAACTCAGTTAACAAGCTGTGTGTCAGCTGGGCATTATTCTAGGACTGTGTTCAACACTACGCAGGGTGACGTCTTCAACCAATGTGAATGCAGCAATTTACAGTGACCCTCCAACCAGCAGTTTCAAGCTAATTCTCACTTCTCTGTATCAGCCCGCCTACCTGTACACGTGCGATGGGAAGGTGGCTCCACCTGTCGACGTGCGATGGGAAGCTGGCTCCACCTGTAGACGTGCGATGGGAAGGTGGCTCCACCTGTAGACGTGAGATGGGAAGGTGGCTCCACCTGTAGACGTGTGATGGGAAGGTGGCTCCACCTATAGACGTGTGATAGGAAGGTGGCTCCACCTGTAGACGTGTGATGGGAAGGTGGCTCCACCTGTAGACGTGCGATGGGAAGGTGGCTCCATCTTTAGACATGAGATGGGAAGGTGGCTCCACCTGTAGACGTGCATTGGGAAGGTGGCTCCACCTGTAGACGTGCATTGGGAAGGTGGCTCCACCTGTCGACGTGCGATGGGAAGCTGGCTCCACCTGTAGACGTGCGATGGGAAGGTGGCTCCACCTGTAGACGTGCGATGGGAAGGTGGCTCCACCTGTAGACGTGCGATGGAAAGGTGGCTCCATCTGTGATATTTTAGTTATGATGGGTCCTGGTGTAATGTGCCAGCCTCGGCTTCTTATATGTCTTGGATACTCCAACAGTAAGGTCTCCCAACCTTTGTTCCCGGCTCTGTTCCTGTCCACCTGGGAGTTTCGAGTGCTCCTGTCCATGTTTATGTGTCGCAGCTCCACCTGTTACATTGTCTATAATATAAAATAACTAAAAATCCAGCAGGGATGGTGGGAGCCCCTCATAATGGGCACAGCTGGTGTGCCAAACTGGGAACTCAGCACAGGGATGGCCGGAGTCCCTAAAAATGGGATCAGTAGCTGTGCATACCCGGGAACTCAGCACTGGGATGGTGGGAACGGGAACCCATAATGGGCAAAGCAGATGCACCAACCTGGGAACTCAGCTTAGGGATGGTGGGAACCCTGCAAACAGGCACAGAAATGTACTAACCTGGGAACTCGGAGAAATGGTGGGATCCCCTCAAAATGGGCACAGCAGGTATGCCAATCTGAGAACTTTGAACCTGGGAATGCCAAATGTACAGTAGAATATCTCAACTTATAGATACGGGTTGTGATATTTGCATCGCTGTCATCTAATCGGTAACATAGCTGAAAGATGCAGAGGGGATGTGTTACTTTCCGTTGGGTCTTCTGGGTTTCATTCACCTTGGAGCTTCACATCTGCTTCATGGATCAGATATTTGGTCCATGGTCTGTGTCTGAGCCCCTCCCACAAAGTCACAGTGTCATTCTTACAAGCGGCCTCCCTTGTTTTATGAGTCTTCTTCCATAAGGAGAATCCATCGGGGGAGGGTGGCACAATAATTTACCCTTGCTATGGGCAGGACCAGGAATTCTGGTTGGGCGATCTCAACCTTTTGGAGGCCCCAAGAATGGAATTCAATTTGCCAACAACCCTTCATAACTCATATTTCATATTTAGGCAATGTTCACATTTTAAAGTCAACGTATCAGCCATTGTAAATATTCAAAACTAAAAGTCGCTCATGCAGGTACCATAAGATGCTGAGAGAAAGTGACAACCTTTATGGGCCATTAAAGTCTCTTTTGCATGCTTCTCTGGACTTACTGGACCTCACGTGTTCATATTAAAGGACAATGGTTTGACCTGCTCATAAACAGCAAAATGCGAGGGGAGGCCAATAGGTTCTTACCCTCACCATGATCTAGATGTGCTAGGGATCTGGAATGTATAGGTGGATATCTTAGTAATATGCATGCCGCCAATTTTTGATTTTTGTAGGTCGTGGTGAATTATAGTTAGAGCCAAGAGAAATGGAGTAGGTGTCATGCCGGACAAAGTTGAATACCGAGCTCAACTTTCGCCACCGCACTTGGTTCCGTGGCAGTTGACGGACGACCTTCACTTGGGTCATCCGGTATATTTGTGCGACCGCACTTGAATTCTCTCTTCTATCGTTTGACAGTCTCACATGACGGACAATCCGCTCCATACACAGCGGACATCTCTTCATGGATTATTTGGGCAGATGTCCCTTGAAGATGGAGCAACCTAATCACGGCTCGGTATTCAAATTTGTCCGGTCATGACACCTACGCCATTTCTCTTGGCTCTAACTATAATTCACCTACAAAAAAAACAAAATTGGCGGCATTCATATTACTAAGATATCCACCTATAAACCTGCCAAATTTCAGATCCCTAGCACATCTACATCATGGTGAGGGTAAGAACTCATTGGCCTCCCCTTGTACTTTGTAACAACTTTGTTACAATGTATTTATGATGGACTCGGCTTGCAGACCCCGGCTTGCCCCTGTCAGCACTCTGAGTTGCACAAGGCATGCCCAATGTGTTTAGATGAAGTCACTATGGGCATAACTCGCCCGTCGTTATCTGGTTGAACATTTAAAATGGCGGACAGGTTCACTTTAAAGCAGCATAGATAACCTGGGCATTCCACTATTGCATGCAAGGACATACTGGGACTCGTGCTGACCTAAAACCTGGAGGACTGAGTAGCCCTCCAATCCCTGAGGATGGTCAGTATTTCTCTAAGAGTATATAAAGCCAAACCTCTTATACACTCTAAGAAACAATGGACGCCTTTCTGTGAAAATAAATGTATATATATATATAATAACAATTTTCATCCATTTCCCCTTCCTGGCAGTTTAATAAGCCAATCGATGTATGTGATCAGTTCATTGTATATAATTGTATCAGTCTGTGTGTTATAAATCATGTTACATTGTGTTACATTGTCATACTACGGCTCTACCTGTAGACGTGCGATGGGAAGGTGGCTCCACCTATAGACGTGCGATAGGAAGGTGGCTCCATCTGTAGACGTGCGATGGGAAGGTGGCTCCATCTGTAGACGTGCGATGGGAAGGTGGCTCCATCTGTAGACATGAGATGGGAAGGTGGCTCCACCTGTAGACGTGCGATGGGAAGGTGGCTCCACCTGTAGACGTGAGATGTGAAGGTGGCTCCACCTGTAGACGCGCGATGGGAAGGTGGCTCCACCTGTAGACGTGCGATGGGAAGGTGGCTCCACCTGTAGACGTGCGATGGGAAGGTGGCTCCACCTGTAGACGTGCGATGGGAAGGTGGCTCCATCTGTAGACGTGCGATGGGAAGGTGGCTCCACCTGTAGATGTGAGATGGGAAGGTGGCTCCATCTGTAGACGTGCGATGGGAAGGTGGCTCCACCTGTAGACGTGCGATGGGAAGGTGGCTTCACCTGTAGACGTGAGATGGGAAGGTGGCTTCACCTGTAGACGTGCGATGGGAAGGTGGCTCCATCTGTAGTTCACAAAATGCGGCCCATTTTTCCACCATCTTGACATCAGAACAACGTTCTCCCAATCAGGAGTCGGGATCAGAGAGGGAACAATGGTCTAATTTGGGGGAGGAGGTGAGCAGAGGGGTGCCTGAATGATCCGACACTCCAGGAACGATTTTGAGAACATGAAGGGGTAGTAGTGGACTGCAGCACAGTGAATAAGTGGTTTTAATTTGCCAATAGTTTTTACGTTTCGAGTCACCTTTTGGGTACCCGCCCTAAGGCAGCATTGTTTTAAGTGAGCCACCTCCCCCTCCCCCGGCGTTATGATTAAAGGTGGAATATACTAAAATGATAAATAACATTAAACCAAGAGAATGCTCCTTATAACCAGAGCCCAGCGCGCGCCTCCACACTACGAAGGTCAGTATAAGGCGACTACCTAGAAATA
>NW_017307031.1:415334-420481 GCF_000935625.1 Nanorana parkeri
GGAGTCTGTATATAAGCAATAACTCTACATATGGACAGCATCTGTCCACACAGCTAGTATATAATCTTTATATGTCCGTGAAATGTCTGTCGGTCACTTAGTGTGTGCGATTTATAGAACCGGTTGTAAGAATTCACTTATCGGAATTGTGTATATGAAACACGTACTACGCCCAGTATTATAGGAATGTATTATCAGTGATAGATTATAAATATGGTGCAGAAATAAGCCCCTCCCCCCTGTAGTCGTCGGAATTTGATAGGATTTCCACCTTCAGATGGCTTGTCCTTTTCAAAAATATATTCTCTGCTCAGATTTGGACATTTTACCCTTGAAATGCGTACAGGGAGCAAAGCTGCTCCTCAGGGGTTTCCTTCTGGGATTGCTGGCAGTGCCTTAGACCACCCGGGCCCGATTCACACTACGGCATTGTGGTAAAGCACGTTACACACGTTGGTGCAATGCTGTGCCGACATTCGGAACGCCAATGAAGATGCATTGCAGAGAAACTCGTGTGCATTGCAGTATGGCGTACCGCGGCCAAATTTTTTCGGTTCCGTTTGCGGTGCATTGGGCAGCCGATTCAAACGAACACGGCGCATGATAACGCACATGCGCTTACTGGTCCTACTGTCCGTACTGGTCAGCTGGGAACCCCTGCTTATCATGCTGGGCAGGTATTCCCAAACATTTAATGAATTAATAAAAGAAGAACTCCATTCACATCCATAACAGGTTACACAGCAGGGAAATCCTCCCCGCCGTGTAATCTGTCATGGACGGAGCCCTCAGCAGTGAGGAGCAAGTGAGGGACATGGAGGCTCCTCCCTATCTCCTCCCTTCCACTAGCTTGGGGGCGGTGCTTCATCCGGTGGGGGGCGAGGCTGGTGAATGCCTCACCCAGAACAAGAGGTACCGCACGTCACAGCTGGAGGTCCACCTAGGGGTTGCCACCATTTTTTTCAAGCGAAACCCGAACACTCTAGTGACACGCGGACATTTTTTTGGGAGAATGAGTCGCGACTTATTCATATGTAAATATCACAGTCCAGACTATTTTCAGGGGGGGGTAGCCCCCATCTAAATTTTGGTTGCCCCTGTCTGCCTGACATCTTGTGTCCGGGTTTCTGCTGCCATGACACCCAGAGACAGCATTCAAAACCCGGACTGTCCTGTGTCAATCCTGGACAGGTGGCAACCCTAGGTCCACCAGAGGATCCTCCGGTACTCTGCCATGCCGGTCCGAGACTGTTGTGATTGCCGTAGATGCCAGAGCAGACAAGAAGTCATGGCCCAGCACAAGGGAGGCCGCAGCCTGGCAGCGGGTCATGGCCTGGGGGTCAAGGGCCGCTGTTCTAGGAGAAGGGAGACAACACAGGAAGGACAGAGCTGCAGAATGATGTACAGATAGAAGAATAGAAATGTATTTAGTTAAAGCTTCAGAGAAAAAATAGATACAAGTCATCGGAAGGTGGAAAATTCCTTTAAACAGCCACTTCATGGATATAAACACATCATTGTTAACATATTAAATAGAACCCAAATTCAGACACTGAGGAACTACAAGTCCCAATGTGCCTCGGCGGCAGTTTTCTAGGCGCGGTGGAACGTGTAGTTCGAACGTGTAGTTCTCCAGCGTTTGCAGATGCATAAGCTCCCCCGCTGCGATTTCATCCGCGTCGTCTTACAGCTTTTTCATGTTTTATATTATGACATAAAATCTGATATCGTTCATTTGTGGGTCGTGTTTTATTTTATAAATATATTCTTTGTATGAGTTTTTTTTATGATCCGTGTTGTATAATGTATATAGGACCGAATGTACTCCTCGCTGCTTCTCTGCCGGTTCAGTTAGCTCGACAAATTGCAAAAATAAAGTTGTAAAATGAACACAAACAGGAAATTATGTTTGTCGGCCATTTTTTAAAATTATGTTTCAAATGAATGCCGGAGAATATTGTCTGTTCAGTTGTAGATAGAGGGGGGAAGAGATGTCATTTGTTTTATTGCTCACCCCTCAGATCACCCCAATTCCTGCACCTTCACCCCTCAGATCAGCCCAATTCCTGCACCTTCACCCCTCAGATCAGCCCAATTCCTGCACCTTCACCCCTCAGATCAGCCCAATTCCTGCACCTTCACCCCTCAGATCAGCCCAATTCCTGCACCTTCACCCCTCAGATCAGCCCAATTCCTGCACCTTCACCCCTCAGATCAGCCCAATTCCTGCACCTTCACCCCTCAGATCAGCCCAATTCCTGCACCTTCACCCCTCAGATCAGCCCAATTCCTGCACCTTCACCCCTCAGATCAGCCCAATTCCTGCACCTTCACCCCTCAGATCAGCCCAATTCCTGCACCTTCACCCCTCAGATCAGCCCAATTCCTGCACCTTCACCCCTCAGATCAGCCCAATTCCTGCACCTTCACCCCTCAGATCAGCCCAATTCCTGCACCTTCACCCCTCAGATCAGCCCAATTCCTGCACCTTCACCCCTCAGATCAGCCCAATTCCTGCACCTTCACCCCTCAGATCAGCCCAATTCCTGCACCTTCACCCCTCAGATCAGCCCAATTCCTGCACCTTCACCCCTCAGATCAGCCCAATTCCTGCACCTTCACCCCTCAGATCAGCCCAATTCCTGCACCTTCACCCCTCAGATCAGCCCAATTCCTGCACCTTCACCCCTCAGATCAGCCCAATTCCTGCACCTTCACCCCTCAGATCAGCCCAATTCCTGCACCTTCACCCCTCAGATCAGCCCAATTCCTGCACCTTCACCCCTCAGATCAGCCCAATTCCTGCACCTTCACCCCTCAGATCAGCCCAATTCCTGCACCTTCACCCCTCAGATCAGCCCAATTCCTGCACCTTCACCCCTCAGATCAGCCCAATTCCTGCACCTTCACCCCTCAGATCAGCCCAATTCCTGCACCTTCACCCCTCAGATCAGCCCAATTCCTGCACCTTCACCCCTCAGATCAGCCCAATTCCTGCACCTTCACCCCTCAGATCAGCCCAATTCCTGCACCTTCACCCCTCAGATCAGCCCAATTCCTGCACCTTCACCCCTCAGATCAGCCCAATTCCTGCACCTTCACCCCTCAGATCAGCCCAATTCCTGCACCTTCACCCCTCAGATCAGCCCAATTCCTGCACCTTCACCCCTCAGATCAGCCCAATTCCTGCACCTTCACCCCTCAGATCAGCCCAATTCCTGCACCTTCACCCCTCAGATCAGCCCAATTCCTGCACCTTCACCCCTCAGATCAGCCCAATTCCTGCACCTTCACCCCTCAGATCAGCCCAATTCCTGCACCTTCACCCCTCAGATCAGCCCAATTCCTGCACCTTCACCCCTCAGATCAGCCCAATTCCTGCACCTTCACCCCTCAGATCAGCCCAATTCCTGCACCTTCACCCCTCAGATCAGCCCAATTCCTGCACCTTCACCCCTCAGATCAGCCCAATTCCTGCACCTTCACCCCTCAGATCAGCCCAATTCCTGCACCTTCACCCCTCAGATCAGCCCAATTCCTGCACCTTCACCCCTCAGATCAGCCCAATTCCTGCACCTTCACCCCTCAGATCAGCCCAATTCCTGCACCTTCACCCCTCAGATCAGCCCAATTCCTGCACCTTCACCCCTCAGATCAGCCCAATTCCTGCACCTTCACCCCTCAGATCAGCCCAATTCCTGCACCTTCACCCCTCAGATCAGCCCAATTCCTGCACCTTCACCCCTCAGATCAGCCCAATTCCTGCACCTTCACCCCTCAGATCAGCCCAATTCCTGCACCTTCACCCCTCAGATCAGCCCAATTCCTGCACCTTCACCCCTCAGATCAGCCCAATTCCTGCACCTTCACCCCTCAGATCAGCCCAATTCCTGCACCTTCACCCCTCAGATCAGCCCAATTCCTGCACCTTCACCCCTCAGATCAGCCCAATTCCTGCACCTTCACCCCTCAGATCAGCCCAATTCCTGCACCTTCACCCCTCAGATCAGCCCAATTCCTGCACCTTCACCCCTCAGATCAGCCCAATTCCTGCACCTTCACCCCTCAGATCAGCCCAATTCCTGCACCTTCACCCCTCAGATCAGCCCAATTCCTGCACCTTCACCCCTCAGATCAGCCCAATTCCTGCACCTTCACCCCTCAGATCAGCCCAATTCCTGCACCTTCACCCCTCAGATCAGCCCAATTCCTGCACCTTCACCCCTCAGATCAGCCCAATTCCTGCACCTTCACCCCTCAGATCAGCCCAATTCCTGCACCTTCACCCCTCAGATCAGCCCAATTCCTGCACCTTCACCCCTCAGATCAGCCCAATTCCTGCACCTTCACCCCTCAGATCAGCCCAATTCCTGCACCTTCACCCCTCAGATCAGCCCAATTCCTGCACCTTCACCCCTCAGATCAGCCCAATTCCTGCACCTTCACCCCTCAGATCAGCCCAATTCCTGCACCTTCACCCCTCAGATCAGCCCAATTCCTGCACCTTCACCCCTCAGATCAGCCCAATTCCTGCACCTTCACCCCTCAGATCACCCCAATTCCTGCACCTTCACACCTCAGATCCTTAAGTGATGTCAGGGAAGTGGATGGGCCACAGGTGCGGGATAATGGGCCGGGCTTTGGAACGGATTACCTTATGAGCTGCCTAGGGTAGCGGTGTTTTCGGGTTTCAGTGAAAATGACACCGCGTGCCTGCCGGGGCTTGCGTGCCGTAGGTTGCCGACACCTGTTTTATAATCTCGTACTATGTGTGATAACATTGTAATAGTGACTATTATAGGAAATTGTCTGTGTCCTGCACATGCCGCGCTGGCCTCTCTGCCTGTACATCATCCTATAACACAGAATAGTATAATACACACAAAGTTCTGACACAGACGACAACACTATTCAGTTTTTATGTGCTGTGTGCGCTATATACAGTCCACAAGGAGCTCCAGAGGTCGTTCTTCTACTCTCAGTCACTTCAGGAGTGTTTGCCTGCTTTGGTCTTCTTTATCCAGGACTTCAGGGCCTTGTTGTTGGGGTCTATACACTTCCGCTGGTGGCCCACGTGTACCCTGGGAATAGGAAAACATGACATTGGTTCTAATGACCTGATGCCTAAATACATCTAAACACACACA
>NW_017307031.1:420527-427288 GCF_000935625.1 Nanorana parkeri
TGGAGAGTCTATAGCTCTGGCTGAACAGTGTGTCTGACCAAGGTCATCATCAGTCCCTGTTTTGAGAGGACTGTCCCCGGGAAACAAACACCTTTTCTTCCAGCAAAACCCAAACAATCTAGCGACGCACAGAAATTTTTTTGGGAGAATGAGTCGCGGCGTATTCATATGTAAATGGCGTCACCCATTCATATGTAAATATCACAGCCCAGACTATTTTTAGTGGGGGGCAGTAGCCCCTATCTTAATTTTGGTTACCCCTGTCTCCCTGACATCTTGTGTCCGGGCTTCAGCTGCCATGAAACCCGAACACAGCATTCAAAACCCGAACTGTTCGGGTGAATCCTGGACAGGTGGCAACCCTAGCAGGAGGGAGTAGAGGGTCAGCAGGGGTGTGGAATTCCTATCTCCCGATGCACGGCACATGCAGTTCCGGGCGCCGGGCGGGTAGTTGTTTTAGCCCGGCTTTGGGCAAGCAGAGCTAAATGTACAGCGGGGAAACCGCCGCTTGTTTTGTACAAGTGATCTCGGCGATGTCTCCAAGATCACTTGTATGCAGCCTGCAGGTCTGCTATTCTCAAAGGGGGGGGGGCTCATTGAGGAACCTGGCCTTGGGGCAGCAGAGAGAGTAAATCCGGCCCTGGGTGTGCTACACAAAAAGGGCTGCTTTGACTGTGTCAGCAACAAGCATCAAACCTATGCCCTTAGGTTTTTCCCCTTGCAGCTATGTCTACAGTGCAACGGATCAACCACCATAATAATAAAATAAAGTGAATAGTAAAATAAAATAAAATATACCTACACAAAATAGAAACTTTGATTTTGAGAAGGATGAGCAGCCTATACCCATAGGTTTGTACACTTCATTTTCAGCTGAAAATCAGTGTGTCGCTACAAGTCCATGCGTGCATGCTATAGCCAAGCGCTAATCCAGCTTGTTTGCTGACAACTATAAAGGAAAATTGGATGACTGCATACCAGCTATGACAAAACTTTTTCTTTATTCTTTCATAAAAGCATAACACAAGAGATGAAATGAGACCTCACAAGCACGCACACCCACAAGTGCTTAGTCATAGAGTGTCTCTTACAATAAAATATTCCTACTCTACATAATTATAATTGAGCCTGTGGCAATAGGTTTGTACAAGGGATGCACCGATATCTATACTAGTATAGGTCTTGGTGCTGATACCGAGTATTTGGGTGAGTTTTACCAAATGCTCCCGATGCCTATCCCGATACCGGAACCTCCGGTATCAAGAAGCCGGGCGGCAAGTTAATTGGTACCTGACCATGAGGAATGTCAACTCACGTCACCAAAGGAATGTGATGAGTGTTAGGAATGTGAGAAATGTCGACCCAAAGCCCTCACTGACCACCTGGAGCATGTGGTGACCACCTGAAGCCCATACTGACCACCTGGAGCTTGCACTGACCACCTGGAGCTTGCACTGACCACCTGGAGCCTGCACTGACCACCTGAAGCCTGCGCTCCCCTCCTGGAGCCTGCACTGACCACCTGGAGCTTGCACTGACCACCTGGAGCCTGCACTGACCACCTGAAGCCTGCACTCACCTCCTGCAGCCTGCACTGACCACCTGGAGCCTGCACTGACCATCTGGAGCCTGCACTGACATGGGTAGGGGGGCGCATTGAGGAACCTGGCCTTGGGGCAGCAGAGAGAGTAAATCCGGCCCTGGCTGGAGTGCCGAGGTTGCCTATCCATGCCCTGGACACTGTGGACCTATCATAGTGATCCCAGTAGTACGGGGTCCTTCCCAGGGCATTTCCCACTGGGTGCTTATAGTCCTGACACCTAATGGGTGAGACTCTTTGTACATTTTATTTGCTGAGGGATGTCCACCCTTTAGCTGGAGTGCTGAGGCTTCCTACCACTGCCATAGACATATCCACTGGCAGGAAGTAAGCCTTTTGATTGACAGCTCTGGAGAGTTATGCAAAGGGTGATTTTATAAACACTGCTGAGAAATAAACACAGCTCCTCTTCATGGGTATGCCACATAAGTACATTCTCTGCTTCCAGCATCATTACCAACACTCACACAAAGGCGCGCAGGTTGCAGAGGCCATCCTTCCTTTGGAAGTGGATCTTGGTCACATGCTTCATCAGATTCTTCGGCATGTATTTGGCCAGTTGGGTGCAGCAGGGCATGGTGCGTGTCGGCATACCTGTGTAATCAAAGAAACCATACAACGTTGGGTATAATAATCATATCCCTATAGAATATTGCCGGTGGTGAAGGAATGGGCACAAGAAGACTTGTTTTTACAGTCAAGGCAGATAAAGACCACTAACAGCATTTATATACTACCTTGAGGTCTTGTTCTTTCCTATACAGAGAGTTTCAGACCAAGAAAGGTAGGGGCAGCTCTGAGCCAATCAGGTTCTACTGTGTTGTCAATCTACCAATGGAGAACTTGTTAACAGAAAGGAAGGAAAAAGAAGATGACCTCATTGGGGAGTTGTTGATCCTATATAGTCAATCAGAAGGCTAGGGGGGCCCGTTGGTGACCACGAGATCAGGTTCTTCTGCATCACACTGTGCTGTCAATCTACCAATGGAGAACTTAACGGAGGGAGGGGGAAATAATTACCTCACGGAGTAGTTGGTGATCCTATATAGTCAACCAGAACCCTAGGGGGCACTTTGGTGACCAATAGATCAGGTTCTTCTGCATCGCTCTGTGCTGTCAATCTACCAATGGATAACTTAACAGCAAGAGGGAAAAATGGTGACCTCATTGGGTAGTTGGTGATCCTATATTGTCTGTCAGAAGCCTAGGGGGGTACTTTGGTGATCAAGAAATTGGGTTCTCCTGCATCACTCTGTGCTGTCAATCTACCAATTGAGAACTTGCCAGAAAGAGGGGAAAAATGGTGACCTCATTGGGTAGTTGGTGATCCTATATTGACAATCGGAAGGTTAGGGGGCCACTTTGGTGACCAAGATGTTCTGCAGTGGAGGAAAGGGAAGTCACTGAAAAAAAAGGGGTCACTGATTAGTGAACATGTACATAATGACGTGGTAGATCCGTGTTGGGCAGTGGTTGAGCTGCATGATGATGCGACCCCAGAAGCTGGTCTGTGACAGCCAAGGCTCGGAGGAGGTGGGTTGAATGACACAAGTCGTCATTCATCCTAGAAGACCGAGGACATCTAGTGGTGGAAGAGAAGTACTAAAATATTTATTATAATACCATGATATTGTGATGGGGAGGATCATGTCATGCCTTTTGAAGAATTGGTGCATAGACATGATATGAAGATCCTCAAGTATTTCAAGTAAATGAAAGTAGATGTAATCTCTGTCTAAATGACACCTATTTGGCTAAAGCACTGTGTATCCTAAACAATTGCCGTGTTTTAACCAGAATATACTGTTTTAGCCACTTCCTGTCTGTATGCACCTGCACAAGTGTTGGCTGCCCACCATCGCTCTGGACATGCTTTCTGATAGTGACAATGGTGGACCATGCCTGTTCAATATGTGTCAGCATGGCCTTTTGTAGCCTCCGCCAGGGATTCAAGTGACAGGGTGACTAGACACAAACACAATTGGAAAAAAGTTGTCACCCTTTACCAGGAAGTGCCTGAACAGGGACCTTCATGGCAGGATCGCCAATGATTATTATAGTGAAAGCTGCAAATCTCAAGGGACTGCGAACAACTTTTGAAATTACATTAACATATTAAAGTTTATATGAGAAATATCTGTAAAAAATAAGTCAAGGCAACTGGACTCGCTGTATTTTTCTTGAAGTCGTTTCACTGGACATCCAACCAGCTTTCTCCATTCAGAATGACTTGTACAATAATTCTCTGGGAATAAATATGGGGAATGTCGCTCCAATCCACATAATCTGTTAATTGCCACCAGGTGTTGACTGCATTTGCATAATTGGAGCTAGGAGGTGTTATTAACCTGCCCAGAGAGAGGTGTTATACAGCATTGTATGTGGCAGACAAATCCTGACCAGAGGGTTTGGCTCTTCCATGCTGTGCCATACACTGGTGTAGCTGCTGTTTTGTTTCCCCGACATACAATTCTGAGCGCTCCTCTCTGCACCGGACTGCGTACACCATGTTGTTCATCTTGTGTTTTGGCGTCGGGTCTTTTGAGTGAACCAGTTGCTGCCTCAGTGTATTGCTGGGTGTAAAGCAGACAGGGATGTGATGTTTATTAAAAACCCTTCTGAGTTTCAGACACCCCGGCTACATCTGGGATGACCAAATTCTTCCGTTTGTCATGCGTTTCACCCTCACTGGTACTCTGCATTCTTTCCTCTTCTTTCTGTTTTGACAAAAGCTCCGTCTGGATACCCGCAAGTTTTAAGGGCCCCCCTGAGGTGTTTGAATTCCTTCGTCTTGTCCTCTGTTCTGGTGGGAATTTTCTCTGCTCGGTGGTGTAGAGTCCTGATGACTCCCAGTTTGTGGTCTAAAAGTGTGGTGGGAGTCAAATAGCAGGTACTGGTTGAGAAAGCTGGTCGGATGACCAGTGACATTTATAAAAGAAAAATACAGCAAGTCCAGTTGCCCTGACTTATTTTTTTACAGATACACCATGACCTGGATTAGTACTGTCCCTCATGTACTTGCCGATACCAATTACCGATACTTTTTCTTAAAGGGACACGTGACATTTTTTTCTAAAACAACACAAGACTGATGATTTTAGGGAAGTTTCTCAGCATGGCTCACCAGAACTGAATACATGTCCCCACAGCAGAACACATGTTCCCAAAGCAGAATTCCCCTCACCAGGCTGCGTGTCGATCTCACCGGGCGATGTGGATATCTGCAGTGGCTTTCCGGCGATGAACTCCCCCACATCGAGACCGGCGATGATGCCACGTCCAATCTAGCTGTACCAGCCCAGTCCTCCCCGTCAGTGTGCGGCAGGAACCCCCAGCTTCTAGCCCTGGGGCGGTAGTTCAGCCCCGGGGCTGTCCATGGCTGTGCCTGCGCCGGGAAGGAGGAGGAGGAGATTGAGAACCGGACAGGCACTGTCATGGACAGCTATCAGCAAGTCCCCAGCAGGCTGCCGAGGTCCCCACAAGCTCGGTAACTGGGCCTTAAGAATCGGGGCATTTTCACAAGTACAAGTACTCATGAAAATGCCTGGTATCGGCCCCGATACTAGTATCGGTATCGGGACATCCCTAAGCTGGATAAATGAGAACCTTCACAGACATTCATATGAGGATTTCATGGTTGGGTCTAGACCTGATTTATAAGTAGGAAAAAGTTAAGGATTCAAGTCCTGGATAACAGCGCTCTCCTATGGGGTTGCGGATGAGTGGTTTTGTGTTGTTCAGAGCTTTCCGGGTGTTTGTATGACTAAATCTAGGCTGTATGGGAGAGGAAGGTGTAAAAATGGGTGTGGCGTGCAGCTTCTGTTCAACATGGACCGGGGTGTCCAATTGGTATAAGTGCAAGAAACAGAAAAGAAGGGTCTGAAGCGCAACTGCCCTTGGGGTTGGACAGGTGAAAAAAATGTTTATGAAAAAATAATAATAATGAAAAAAATTACTTGCACCTGATTTATAAGTGCTAACTATCCAAGAGTCATGGTTTGCTGTGTCACATGGACAGCATTGTACTGCAGAAAGTCCCCATCATACAGGACACAGAAAAAAACACTCCATGTGGGGTGACCAAGAGATTAGGTTTTCCTGCCTGGGGGCGCGGGCATCAGCTGGTAACATTTTCATTGTGAATTTTGGAGATTCCAGAAGAAAAAAACTTGTCAGTTATATATGTTTACCCCTCTCTTAGTTTCCCCCGCTGGGGATAGGAGACTGTATGGAATTGTATAACTTCCCTGCCAAACTCAGATCAGCTTGGGGCTGCAAATTCCGATACTCTGCTTGTATGAGCACCACACCCGACAATATGCATTTTAGACACTCCAAAAGGGTATTTCCATTTTTGCGGTCAAATTTTAGCAAAAACTCCATTATACGGCATGTTTGTTATGTTTTTATATTCACCAAAACATACCTAAAAATATTTTCTGCTCTCTGTTTTGGAGCAGGATTATACTGTGCATAGGACACTATAGGCAGACTTCTATTACTTGATGGCAATGTACAGATAAAGGACAAAAGCAGAGACATTGTTTTTTCAATTGTATTATCATACAATGTATCATGCAGCCTTAAAGATCTTTAACCCTTTGTTAGGACAAACAGTCCTGCGCAACCAATAATGGAACTCTGCCAGCCCGAAATTGACTAGGTTAATAATGGTAACCGTAACCCGGAGCCAGTCCGAACCTGAGCTCCTCCGAACCCCTAAGGAGCTCCTCCCATGCCACCCAGTCTGGACATTCCCCACCAGCAGCTTGACATAAGCAAAAGGGCGGGATGTAGTGAGGTCATTGACCTTATATGACTACATGCCTATATTTGGTAAATGTGGCCCTATAAGGTAAATGATGTCAGCACAAACATCCCGCCCCTTTGTTTACATAAAGCTGTGGGTTGCGGAATACCCGGCCCACAGCTGATTGGTTAGAAGTGCCCATGGCACTTCCTTGTTCGGAGGAGCTCAGGTCCAGACTGGGTTTGGTCCAAACTTGAACTCATTCCTACTCCCCAGCCCCCTCCTTTACATTACAGAGAGAGGGAACACTTCAGTTTTGGAGTTTTTCAGAAAAGAGCAAGTGAAATGATAAGCTACAATTTTTAAATATAATTTTTTAATGTATTTATTATTAATAATACTAATAATAAT
>NW_017307031.1:427395-450094 GCF_000935625.1 Nanorana parkeri
TAATAATAATGAATTATCTTTTTATATTATGTGAATGGTAGGGATGCACCAATAAAGTTTTTTCGTTATCGAGTACAAGAACCGAAATTTTGCTTTCGGTACTCGGTATTGGTGCTTCCGCAGGCATGGAGCAGGCTTCCCGGGCAATCCGATTGCCCAAAGAAGCTGGCTCCATGTTGTCTGGCCGGTTTGATTGTGCTTGGCTGGGAAACCGGCTTCCCAGGCAATCAGCATTGAGCCGGCTTCCCAGGCAATCAGAAAGCCGGGCGGCGGGTAATGATGTGCCGCACGGCTTCCTGATTGCTCGGGTAGCCGGCTCCATGTTGTCTGGCCGGCTTGATTGTGCCTGGCCGGCAAACCGGCTTCCCAGGCAATCAGCATCGAGTCTTCTTCCTGAGCAATCAGAAAGCCGGGAGGCGAGTAATGACTCACCGGCCGGCTTCCTGATTGGCCGGGAAGCCGGCTCCATGCTGAATGGCCGGAAAGCCAATCAGCATGGTGCCGGCTGTTTGTGATCGCACAGGAAGCTGGCTCCATGTTCTCCTATGGCACTGCCAGTCAGAGGAAATCTTCCTCTGACTGGAAGTTTCGGTATCGGGGAAGGTATCGGAGCATTTGGGCGAGTATGAGTACTTGCCCAAATACTCGGTATCGGTGCATCTCTAGTAAATGGGAACATGTATCAAATATAAAATAGACGTTATCTCAATTTGGCTGCAAACATGGTCATACACTTTAAAGAAACACAGGAGGTGGGGGGCAATCTTTCCAATGAGGACGAGTTCAGCTCTAAAAACCTTCCTGAGGGTCCTAATCTCTTAACCAACTACAATTCAAATAGTGGGAGCTTAAAGGTAGAAAAAGGAAGCAATTAAAGGTAAAAAATAATCAAATAAATAATATCATTGGTCACATCCAATATTTAATTGTTCATATAATATCGGGACTTGTAATGCCGTAGGAGGGGTCACTGCAAAGATAATAATGACTTGTTACATTGTAAAAACAACAATAGATGGTTATTGCAAAAATAATCTAAAGTTTTGTTTTTGTTCCTTTTTTTTTTGTTCACTTCCTTGTGATTATAAAGTTCTATATACTTTATGTGTGTCGTATACTTATTAGTTTCATTTTCAATTGTCTATCGGTTGTCAAGTTGATACTTGAAGAGGGATGAGAAAACTTCTCAACATGTTTCCCAGATAATACATTTGCTGCCTCGGGTGATAGTAAAGCAAATAGTAGATCTACAACAAAGCCATTAGTACATTATGTGCAAAGCTAACACGTTTCCATATTCAAAGGTAAACCCTCCTACTCTCCCTCTCAGACTTGCTGCAGCTCCTAATGCACAATGTGAGGAGCTACCAGTGTGCAGTGACATCTGAGGAAGAGGAGAGGAGACACTACAACTGTGCAAGACTGCAGGGAAGGACAGAGGTCAGATATAAGAGTGAAGGGGAGGACGGAGGTCAGATAGAAGACTGAAGGGGAGGACGGAGGTCAGATAGAAGACTGAAGGGAAGGACGGAGGTCAGATAGAAGACTGAAGGGGAGGACGGACGTCAGATAGAAGACTGAAGAGAAGGATGGAGATCAGATATAAGACATGCACCCACCTAAATGTTGGGAAAATCCCCATTCTCTACGGATCAATACATAAAATAATCCATGAGCAACTGATTTCTAGTAAGAGACAAAGAAATTAAAGGCCAACTCCAGCTAATACTTTTTAAATTATGACAACAATGTATCTTATTTGTGTATCACTCGGCTGTAGATCCTCCAATCATCTATGATTTTTAAGAATTAATTCCAGAGTTTAGAGTTTAGCTTTGCTTTAAGTCATTACAGTCACAGTTTTAATATTCAAAGGTTTGAACCATCTGAATAAAAATTGGAGCCGTTTCAAGCAACAATTATCAGTGGTATATGGTTTTTCCCAATCCCCATATGTGCCACTTTTTCTGGCCAGCTTGACCTGCTGAAGGAAGTGGAAATAAAGTGGATCTACTGGCAGCACCAACGGGTTATAAAAAGTTATGTCAAATCATGTCAGGGGCGTCCCGAGGCTGGGTGACACCCGGAGCGTTAACCGAGTGTCACTCCGCCGAGACGTCATTGCGCACCCACGGCAGTATTCTGATACCTGCCGGCGCCCATCTTGGTGATGGACGCCGGCAGAGAGAGGAGGGGACAGTCACCCGGCGGGATAAGGTATGCCGCCGGGTCCCCTCCTCTCTCCTGATACTGTCGGGCTTTCGGTCCATGACCGAGCGCCCGACTTTTCAGAGAGGGGTGACTACTGTGAGTAATTTTGGTGCCACCCCTCCTCCAATGGTGTCATGTGGGTGTGGGCCGCACCCCCCGCATTTCCCTTGTGACACCACTGAATCATGTATATTTTTTTATTTTGCCAATAGCTACACTTCAAGCAGATAAATATTTGTAAAGATATAATGTACCAATATGCTGAATATTTTTCAAGAAAGATCTGTGAGTTCTGTGAGTGTTTCAATACTTTTCTAGTTGCATGGATTGTAAACTAGATTATTTTAAAGGTAACCTGTATGAGGAGGAAGGGGGACGTCTGATATCTGCCACTGCCGGTCTCTCTTTCTAAAAATATAACATCATACTGCCATACTGGCCCATTGACTTGACTTTGAGTCATGGACCTGGACCCAATACGTGGTTTGGGAATTTTGATTTCCATTGGCTGCCTGGCGGTTAGAGACTTAGAAAACACTGAAGCTAGAGGCAGCCAGGTTTACATTGGACGCAGCATCGATCTAGCAATCACCAACTTTCTTACCTTGACAAAGCGCCATGACCATCATCGCACTGAGAGCTACGAGGGCGAGGAGTTTCAGGGAAGACATCGCTACAGCTCTGATGATATCCAATATAATGTTCTTCTTCTCTTGTAGAGGAATCTGCTATGGTATATATGTGTGTGGGATAGACCCACCCTATAAGCAGTTTATCCCCAGGCCAAAAGGTGTGGAGGAGAAACAAATGTAGAAGGATGTTGTAAAAAAAAAAGACTAAGCGGTCCATCAAGTCTGCCCCTGGGTCTGCCCCTTTTTTTAACCTTTTTGTTTCAGTATAGAGTTATGTCATCCCAAGTATGTTTAAAGGAGAACTATGGGGTTAAGGCTTTTCCCCATAGTTCTCCTTAGGCTAACGGGAGGACACAAACTAGCGTCCTCCCGTCACCCTAGGCTCAGTATACCGCAAGCTACAGCTCTCTATATACTGAGACGCCGCTGTATACCGCGAGCTACTGCAGGTATGTGTTCGCTCACTTCCCGATCTACTGAGCCGACATGTGACAGTCTCATTGGCACAGGTCGGCTAGAACTATGAGGTGAGTGAAAAGCACTCACCTCATAGTTCTCCTTTAAATTCACTTCCTGTTGACTGGCTCACTACCTCTGCTTGAAGTCTACTCCAAGCATGAACTTTTAGTAAAATAATAGGTTCTAAGGTTATTTGAACTTTCCTCCTGCTAGTTTGAAGTCATGTCCCCATGTTCTTCTTGCTAGTTTGAGGTTATAATCCCATGTTCTTCTGGCTAGTTTGAGGTTATATCCCCATGTTCTTCTGGCTAGTTTGAGGTTATATCCCCATGTTCTTCTGGCTAGTTTTGTTTACTTTATGCTGCCGTAGTCATGTCCCCATGTTCTTTTGGCTAGTTTGAGGTCATGTCCCCATGTTCTTCTGGCTAGTTTGAGGTCATGTCCCCATGTTCTTCTGTCTAGTTTGAGGTCATGTCCCCATGTTCTTCTGGCTAGTTTGAGGTCATGTACACCTGTTCTTCTGGCTAGTTTGAGGTCCTGTTCCAGTGTTCTTCTGGCTTGCTTGAGGTCATGTCCCCATGTTCTTCTGGCTAGTTTGAGGTCATGTCCCCATGTTCTTCTGGGTAGTTTTAGGTTACGTCTGAATGTTCTTCCAGCTAGTGTGAGGTCATGTCCCCATGTTCTTCTGGCTAGTTTGAGGTCATGTCCCCATGTTCTTCTGGGTAGTTTTAGGTTACGTCCGAATGTTCTTCCAGCTAGTGTGAGGTCATGTCCCTGTGTTTCTGATTTTAACTTCATATTGAAAATACTGCCCTCCTGAACTTGTTCATGGGTGTCAGTCATATCTCATCTTTCCCTCCTTTTCTCCAGACTGTACATATTAAGTTCTCGCATTGTCTTCTGATATGTTTTATTCCTCAGATGTTTCTTTTTCTTTTTTGCCCGTCTCTGGAATGGAGTAGGGATCAAGTTTGGGTTTGCACGCTACCATGGGTTTGCGGTGGACCCAAAGGGTTTGAAAGTCTAAGTGGAAAGTCTAGTGGAAAACTAATGTGGAAATTCTCCAGAGTGAATTCTTTGTAACCATAATGTACTACTTGGCCTTTGAACTTAGGTCAACTGCCATTAAACTGCCAATAATGGGGGCTTTGTTATTAGCCAGGGCCTCACTATAAAAGGGGGTTTCCAGCAGCCATTTGTGTGTTGGAGTAGTTTAGAAAGAGCTGGTACTCAGGGTAGGGAGTGTTAGTTGCTATAGATTGCTATATTGCTCGAAACTACTGTGGATTGCAGTGTGGTGGGCTACATATTCTTGTGTACCCCCTGGGGGCTCTTCCCCCCTTGTTCACAGTTCAGAGGCCCAACAGTTATTTTTAGGACTACCTTTACACCTTTTTGTATGTGTCAACAACAACAACTATGGTTTTTGTTTAGCTTCCCATTCCCTCCCCCCGCAGCTCCCCCCGCAGCTTTTATTTTGGGCGAGGACAGGAGGGCTATAATGCGGAGACAGTTGACCAGAGTATGGTCAGTATCAGGCAGGGGGCCAGACAGGTGATAAGCAGAGAGTGGTTAGGCAGCCCGTGTCACCAATCAGTAAAAACAGTAGAGAAGACAAGAACATAGTTGGGTCCAGGCAGGAGGCAAAAAAGGCAGCAAGCAGACAGTGGTCAGATGATTCGGGTCAGCAAATAGGAACAAACTTCAGTATTATAGCTCTTTACACAAACAGGATAGCGGGTTTGCAAACACAGCACCAGCCAGTTCCAGAGCTGATGCTTTAATACTTCTCTGGATCAGAGGAAACATGCTCTGCATCACTTCAGGACATTCTGTGACTACTAGTAGAAGTACTGGCCTGGATTCTGGGTGTGCCATTAGAAGTACCGGCAGGGGTCTTGTGAGTACCATTTGAGGTACTGGCAGGTGTGACGGACCGCCTGGTACCCCGACTGGGTACCTCTGTCAGAAATCAGCTTCCTCTCCGCTGGAACCCGAATCCCAGTGTCCTCAGCCCAAACCTGCCTAATTATTGGACAGAACCAATATATTAGGACAGAACGCTTAACCACTCAATCATTAGACAACACCAATGTTGAGGTGGAAACCAAGATCTGCTTTATTGAAGACCAGCTCAGTATATATACAGTTTAAGAAGTCTAAACACATAACGCAATCAAACATGAACAGCATGCAAACAGACATCCCCTCCCCCGATGCCTTAATGAATGAATAGGGGGAGAGGAGACACATGTGATGGGATTATCTCCTGAGTGTATCATAGGGTGATCTACTCATCTACACCCGGAGTCAGCTAATCCTAGAATCAGCTATCCTAATCCCATCATCAACACAATACAACAAAGGGACCAATAAACTGGAACAGTTCAATGTCCAGAATTAACCCCCTTCAGTGCTGCTGGATTCAAAGCATGTACCTATAATGAACACAGGGTCATCCAAATGTAATGCCAGGGAAAATGTACAGTACATCCCTCCACACATAAACCTGGTAGAATGGTTCATTGTAACCCCAAGTGGTCCAAGGGGGGTCTCCATAGTTCTGGGTCCATAGTCAGTTGGAAGGCGGCTAGCCCCCAGGCTCCTCCAACAGCACCAGTGACAGTTCAGTCCGTCACAGCAGGTATTCTGGAAGTCCTGACAGAGGCTCTCAGAGAAGTCCTGAAAATCTCAGCATACCCAAAATAAGAAAAGAAGGCCCTAGCTTTTTATTTTCAATTTTTTGTGCAGTTTTATTTCCAATTACTGAACCAATTAATCCCTCATGAGGGGGAGAGATTCGAGCTCCCAAAACGTATTGGCTTTCTGTCTTGTAATGCACAATAAAGACCCACTAGACTCATACCAGTGTTGTGGTGCTCTCATTATTTTCTACATTCTCCAGACCACTCTGGGGTCCTCTGGGGATACCCCAGCTGACAAAGAGTTGCCTTTTGAATTTGGACCTAAATAACCTATCGCTATTCCTTTCCTGGGACCAGCGCTCTACTAACACGTGTACTGTTATTAAATTGTTACTAACATGTATCTTCTGCCTGTCAGTACTTGTTTGAGTAATGAGTATGTAACAATGTAAACTATTCCCTATTGCTTCTTAAAAGTTTGTGGTTGAATGGTAATTTAAATACATAGTAGCAGAGTTTTGTACTATCAAAGCTCACCTCACAGTGAGATGTGAATTAATTTGGCTTTCTACACTTGAGTCCCTGGGCCTTATTATCCTATAACATGCTTGAGTGCCCGGGCTGTTTTAGCCTATCATACCCTTGAATTTCTGGGCTTTTGTAGTCCAAACACCCTTCAGTCCCGGAACTTTTTTTCCTATAGCCCTCTTGAGTCCCCAAGCCTTTTTAGCCTAAAACACCCTTGCACTCCCGGGTCTTTTTAGCCTATAACACCCCTGAATCCGCTGGCATTTTTATCCTATAACAACCTTGAGTCCCCGGGACCTTTTAGTCAATAGCACCTTTAAGTCCCTGGGCCTTTTTTGCAATAGCACCCTTGACTCCCCAAGCCCTTTTATCCAATAGCAATATATCTGTGTTTGCAGATGATACCAAAATTGGGAGGATAATAGACTCTGGCTTATACATTATAACATTACAGGAGGACCTGGATAAAATAGGGAAGTGGGCAACTGTATGGCAGATGAGGTTTAATGTCGATAAATGCAAAGTAATGCACTTTGGGGTTAAAAATAGGCAAGAGGAATACATATTGATGGGAAGTCAACTAGGGAAGTCAGAAATGGAAAAAGATTTGGGCGTCATAGTTGACCGCAGATTGAAGTACTGTCATGCATTGAAAAGGGAATGTACTTGTACTGTAGAGACAAGGCAATCATTTTGCCACTTTAGAGATCACTGGTTCGGCCTCATCTGGAGTATGCGGTTCAGCTTTGGTCACCAATCCACAGAAAGGATGTCCTGGAGCTAGAGAGAGTCCAGAAAAGGGCAACTAATCTAATTAAGGGGCTGGAGGACTAAAGCTATGAGACATGGTTACTAGCTTTAGACTTGTTCACGCTTGAAGTGAGGAGATTAAGAGGGGACATGATTTTGATGTTAAAAATGTTTGGAGGTGCTGACAACATCGGCAATAAACTTTTTACTCTAAACTCCCTAACAAAGACTAGAGGCCACCACCTAAAACTGGTGGAGAAAATATTTAACCACAAAGGGCGTAGGGGCTTCTTCTCAGTCAGAGCGGTTAAATTTTGGAACTTTCTACCACAAGCAGTGGTATCAGCAGAGAGTGTTGAATCATTCAAAAATCAATTAGATACTTTCCTCAGAGACCATAACATACAGGGGGACCGGTACTCTTAAAATCTTAGACCCCAAGGGACTCGTATACACACATGCACGCACTACACACACACACACACACACTTACACATAAAGGTTGAACTCGATGGACCTGTGTCTTAATTCAACCTCAAATACTATGTAACTATGTAACACCCTTGAATCCCTGGGCCTTTTTAGCCTAGAACGGCGTTGATTCCCCAGACTTGTTTCTTCTATAATACCCTTGAGCCCCTGGGCCTTTTTAGTCTAGAACACCTTTTAGTCCCTGAGGCTTTTTTCATATAGAACCCTTGAGTCTCTGGGCTGGGCCTTTTAGTATGGAACTTTTAAGCGCACACAGCTGTCATTAATGGTTAAAGATTCATTCAAAATATTAACAAGTGTATACCTATAAGAAACGTTATGCGCATGCCCAGAGTGCCCGGAGTGCCGTGCACTTCTATGCGCATGTTCGGAAAGCCATTCTCAGGGTCAAAGGCAAATGAACACAATTTGTGCGCACGCATGCGCATCGGAGATTGCACGCTTTCCAACGAAAGTCACACAGGAAGTGACTTCATAGGAGCCATATTTAAACAGGCCTGTTGCTCACTGTCATTGCTGATTGATTATTATTATTATTATTATTACATAGTATTTATATAGCGCCAACAGTTTGCGCAGCGCTTTACAATATAAGGCATTACAGTTACAATACAATTCAAGACAAGACGGTAAGGAGGGCCCCGCCCCTGAGGTCTTACAATCTAAAAGAGGAGGGGGAAATGATACATGAGGTAGCTGTGGTAGCTGTGGGAATGAATTATGTGAGAATGTGATGGTTCAGTGGTTAGGTTGAGGTGGGATCGGCTTCCCTGAAGAGATGAGTCTTTAGGGAACGCCTAAAGGCAGTCAAGGTGGGAGATAGATCATCAGCTATTCCTGTGTTTACAGTGCCTGTGATCCTGTTATTTCCTGTGTATTGACCCGGCTTACCTCGACCAATCTTCTGCCTCATGATTATACCTTCTTGACCACGGGTTTGACTCCTGCCCATTCCTGACTCCGCTTCTGGCTCCTGATTCATAGTTACATAGTTACATAGTATTTGAGGTTGAATAAAGACATTAGTAGGCACTGCTGTTCCTGAATGGCTTGACCCCGGCTTGTGACCCCCGACTCAGCTTCTGCTCCTGCTCCGGTGCCTCGCTTGCATCTGGTTTCCTACCATCCAGGCACCAGTGCTACCTTGTGTCCTTCTCTCCCTGTTCCCATATCCAGGGAAGCTGGACACGGGACGCAAGGGACGCTACCTCCTCCATCCGGTCTCACTCCAGGTACGTGACAACACCAATAAAACACAATATTTTCCTCGACCTTATCCCCGGATCAGCTACGTGACATTATGTCAGCTTTCCAAAATTCCTCGTGGTATAATACGGCTCCCTGGGTACTCTGGATGTTTTGTAACCCCACTAAGCGTGATCCTCCTATGCTGGGCGGTGCGACATTATGACCCCTGTTGGTTGTACCCTTTCTCTAACCCAATATCCCTCCAAGCACACCCCTCGACACACGGATTGTCCCATTCTTTTCTGGTTAACTCCGAATACATGCCCATATGATACTGGTGGTAAAGCAATGTTTCTCTTTCTTCTCTTACTTTCTGTATCAACAACCAAATTGGGTTGTTGAGATGTTTGATATAATGATTCTTGATATTGTCATAGTTGTTTTTCTATTTTTACGTTGGATCCCATAGTATGGTGCCATTGCCCATATATGTCATTCACATGTATTAGGCCTATACCATGCTACTGTGACGCTTTTTCAAATGTATCTGTTTTGAAATTTCAATAAACACTACATGCAAAAAAAAAACACAATATTGGGTCAATCCCTTATCCTGCCTCAGCTTCAGACCCAAGTCTAGTCAATAATATGTTATATTAGATGACAACAGCTTTCCACACATCATGATATTAATTGGGAAGGCGATGCAACAAAAGTTTGATGCGTTTTGTGAACAAGCTTCACCCTCCCAAGGAAAAGGATACTCGTCTTGCAAATATTAAAAGCTCTATCAAAATGATATACAAATATCAAAAGTACAGGTGAAACTCGAATAATTATAATATCGTGCAAAGTTCATTTATTTCACTAATGCAACTTAAAAGGTGAAACTAATATATGAGATAGACTCATTACATGCAAAGCAAGATAATTCAAGCCGTGATTTGTCATCATTGTGATGATTATGGCTTACAGCTCATGAAAACCACAAGAACCCCAAATCCACAACCTCAAAAAAGTAGATTATTACATGCAATCAATAAAACACGGATTGTACATAGAACAATATCGGACCTCTGAAAAGTACAAGCATGCATATGTACTCAGTACTTGGTTTGGGCCCCTTTTGCAGCAATTACTGCAATTACTTTTGCACAATATTCTAATTATTCGAGTTTCACCTGTATATCTCCGTCATTGTCAGGGACGTTTTCAGCAGCAGCGTCTGGGCCGGCCCCTCCTCCAGCTCAGATGTCACGGAGTGACATCGCGCTCCCTGGGCCTCCAAGTGTAGCTCCGCCCACGGACGCCGGCTCCCTCGTTAAAAGCGAGGGAGATTCAATTGCTCGGCGTTCAGTCAATGGAGACTGTACGTTGAGCAATTGCTCTCCTACCCGCCTGCTGAACTGCACGGAATACACTGGTACTTCATTTTTTGTTTCAGTGGTATATGATGTTTGTGGGAGCTGTGCCCCCTCACCACACCTAAGAGGGTTATAGCAGTGTCCCCAGCCTGAACCACTTCCTTATCAGAGTGGGCTGTGCCCTGAGATCCCTAATTGAACTCCATAAGAAGGGGGTAGAGTATTACAGTCATTTGTCTGCCCAGAAACCTTATTAAAGATACAGTATATGTTTGCCGAGTTTTCCCGATCTGTGCTGATCATTTGTTCAGTAATATAAATCCTAAGAAGTCCTCCGGGCATCTAAAAACTGTAATTATGGGGCAACTAATCTAATAATAACTATTATAATTGTATCATAATGGAATCTAGATGAAATGACTCACTTGCATCAAAAAGGAAAGAGGAAAGGAACAAACGTTCCATGAATGGATTACAAAAAGGTTTTTTTTTCCTCTTATGATTTCCAAACATTGTAGACATCTTATGGCCCTCCTCCCCTCCGCCTATAACAAATATATCATGAGACTATATACAACCTTTTTAGAAATAAGTTCATAATCTTATATAAGGCTGAATTTTATCAATGCCTCTTCTAAACTATCAGTTAGTATATAAATGTAGGGATTAGGGACTGGGAACACATTAGAAGACACTGCTAGAGATCGCTGCCATGGCATACAGTGCTTTCTACAGCCCCTGTAAACATTTACTGGCACCATATGTAATCATAAAATTTGAGTAAAAAAAATAAACAAAAAGAGAAAAAAGAATGGACGGCACACTAGTAGAATTTAGTGGCATGAATATTTTCCTTCACTGGTCTTTAGTAAGGCAAGGAAAACATGGACTACTGCCTGGTGGGGCTTGAGGACAGCACAGTTCGTATCAATGGACCACACGCGGCGCTTAAGGTTAGGCATCAGGGATCTAAAAACATCAGTCCCCCAAAAAATGCTTATGCATGGTCTGATCCTTAAATAGTAAAAAATGTGGATCCGCGCTTTATGGGTAGCCCTGATATTAAAGCAGCTGCGCTCTCAACCCTGGGGTCGAAATTTGATAAAGTGTGAATTGTGCAGCGCTAAAAATTAAAGTGCATAATATAAAAATATAAATATATATAAATTAGATAATGGTCTGATCCTACTTGGACAGAAATATCAAAACATTAGCAAAATGGAAAGATTGTGTCACGTACCTGAGTGGAGACCGGTGGTTGAGGAGGCTTCCCTTGCAGCTCATGTCCCTCAACATGTCCCTCAACATGTCCCTCAACATGAGGATGGAAACAGAGAAAGAGTGACAACGCGCAGCACAAATGCCAGGGATTATGCGGACACTGTGCAGAGTAGAAAGTCCAGGATCTGTAACTGAGGCAGGTCAAGCAGAGCCAAGGTCAAACCGGACGGGCAGCTCCGGGTTACCGGAGCAGAAGACAGAAGCAAGGTCCAATGGAAGCCAAGTGGTCAAAGCCAGCCAAGCAGTGAAGTACAAAACAGGAGGCAGAAGGGAGTCCAATAAACAGGCCGAGGTCAAGAGGCAGGCAGCAATCGAGAGTGGTCAGAGACAATCCGGATCAAATACAGGAAGTAAGTCAGCAAGGCAGAGTGAGAGATACACAGGGAACACGCTGAAGATCATCCAGCAACTAAGGATATGGCAGGTGCGTTTAAGTAGGCCAATCCATTAGCAGGAGAAACGTCACTTCCTGTGCGCCTGACGTAGAGTTACCCGGAAAAACGGGACCATGCGCCTACGCAGAGGTGGTTGGTACCTTACAGATTGTATTAAAGAGTGAACAGGAACCATTTAAATCCCAAAATTGGTCCCTTAGACCAAGGGTTCTTAAAGTGTGGGTCGCGACCCCATATGGGGTCATGCAAGTGAACAGGTGGGGTCGCAATCTGAATCCCCGGCCAGTACTTGTATGAGGGGCCCCAAGCAAGATTTTTTTATTTTCGTTTAATGTTTAATGTGCAGTGACAGTGTAGTGTAGTTGTTAAAAATCAATTTTTATTATTTCATTTTTATTTGGAACTGACAGGTTCTCTTTATTGAACCTGTCGCCTCCAATAGAGGAGTTTGAGCACAGTACCGTGCTGAAACTTCCGAGACAGCTGAGATGAGAAGGCTGCGAGCGCAGCGTTCCTGTCTCAGTGTTCACAAGAGCAGAACGTAGAACGGACATTCTCCTCTCTGTTCGCTGCTCTTCATCCTGAACTACCTTGCCAGAGGACTCCAAAAACGTCCCAAAGGACTCCCACGCGTTTCATTTCAGGGGTTACGTTTCCTTCGCATCTCTCTGCAGCAAATCTATGATTTTAATCACTAAAGAAATTCCTGAGCGTTCAGAAAGATCCACATTCCTGTCATAAACTGGTGGCAGTTCTCTGGCGCGGCTTCATCATCTGCGGCTTTGCTGTAAATCTGAGCTGTCACTCTTCTCTGACGGTGGGAAATCAGATCTCAGACTGAAGAAGTGACTCCGGAGGAGAAATGACACAGAAACATCATAATTCTTTCCGTCAAAAACAAATCGCAGCTCCTGGGGGGGCGTTCAGGGCTCCTGTTTACACTTGTACGGCTTCCTGTAGTTTAACCACTTGAGCTTTTGCTCTTGCACACCCCTGTATGGGTTTGAAAGTTCCCGAAATGTCAACAAAAGTTGGCAAATTTTGGCAAATTTTCCCATTTGGCAAAGTACATTGTAACAAGTGAGAAAGGCGAAATGAAGGTGGTTTTTTATGTTTTATTTAGCTGTGCAATAAGCTTTAAATAGCTCCTGAGGGATAAGGGATTTTTTTTTTTTTTTTACACAAGCCTGGATCTGTTTGAGTACAAAAAAAAATTGGTCCCTCATTATTCTCAATATTTTATTTATTTATTTTTTTATTATGGAAAGAAAAAGAAAGAGTCTATTCACAAGTGTTTTGGATTGCATTGCTCAAAGCAGGCCCAAGGCAAATGACAAGTCGAGATCTGCTGTTTCCAATAGGCCCCATGTGCTGCAAGGGTGTGCGCTGTGTTAAAATTGTGATCTCTTTTTGTTTCTCTATTTATTTTCCATGTTTTTTCTAAATAAAAAAATAAAAAAAATTCTATTTTATTATGACCAGTCTTAGTTTTTAAATCACCAGGGTCACTGTCACAAAAAAAGTACAAATGTCCCAGGTTGCTAATAGCCTGGCAGGGAGATATGTGAGGGCCATACACCTCATACATCTTCCCATCCAGCTCTTAGCAACCTGGGACGCTCTGGCCGGCATCCCTCCCGTCTCCTAGCAACCAGTGATGTCACTGGTTGCCTGAAGCAGGGGCAAAATACAGCGCCCCTCCGACACACTCCCATTAGTGTGGACCACCAGCCTTGCTCCCCCGCCGTCTCTGGTGGTGGAAAGGCTAGGTTGCCCTTACATCTAAGGACCGATAAGTTACATTATATTACATTTCTTTTCTTGGGTTTTGATACGCTTTACGAGAAACATAGAATCCTTACATTCCCCTTTTGTCGTAAAACATAAAAAATTGAAAGAGTTTTACCCCATGTGTGGCACTCGTCAGAGGTGGGGGAAATAAGAGGAAGAATGCCGGTACCCCAGTTGCAACTGGGGCTTGGAGAGCTTGGAAAATTTAATGAAGGGTGGGTGGGGTTTGTTCTGCAGGTGTGCGGCTTCCGTTGTACTCGGACCGGGGTGTCCAACAAGTGTGCTGTAGGAAAAAAAAAAAAAAGCCCTGCATACCTTCGAAACTCGTCGCCGCCAGCCCTACCCGGTGTAACGGATCCCCGCCATCTGCGCATGCGCAACCTGCATGTTCCCGCACTGCTCGGGAACACGCCATCCCGCGCATGCGCAGAAGCGGTAGATTACCAGCACGAAAACACGCCATAGCCGTGTAGCACAGGAAATTACATCACTGGCCCTATATAAACCCAGCAACAGTACCACCATGTTGCTGGTTTATCGTCAGCTAATCCTTGTTCCAGTGTTTTGTGATATCTTGCTTGATCCTTGTGACCCGGACTTCCTCGACTAACCTTGAATTCTGCCTGCCTTGACCTCGGAACTGTTATTTGACCATTCTTCTGCCTGACCCCTTTTGTACTGGAATTGCCCGCTTGGAACCTGATCTCGGCTCGTCTCATAGGATTACGGCTTGCACGGTGCTCAACACCACTGGCACTCCTGCCACTTGTTGTCGCGCTGGGCTCTGTTCCCATAATCAGAGTCTCACAGGACACAAGGTGCAAGGGAAGCCTCCTCTCACATCCGGTCTCCCAGAAGGTACGTAACACCCGGTCTCACCGAATCTTCTGAGTGTCTCCAACACTCCACCTCTCCACGGACATCGTTCGAGCAACCGCTCCTGGACACCGGGCTCCTTGACCCCGGTACGTCAGCCTCGGACCTACCCTTTACGGCTCATGCCGCAACACTCATGCTACAGTCTTCCCAAGTAAGCTCCTGCAGGACACAATCCCTACATACTGTGTCACCCCGGCGGCTCCACTGTCCTCCAGTCCCCCTTCCAGGACAACACATTGCTCCACCGCTCCCCAGCACCTGCCACCGGAGGCCTCCTACAGGGCACTTGTGCCAGCAGCCACCCTGAGGATCACCCCACGGCCCTCCACCCAGGCACAACACTGGTTGCACCTTCATCGCTGACAGCCGTTCTCTATTATCTCCACGGTGAGTTTCAGAAGTCCACCCCTTCTTTACTCACCATTTGACCTCACCTCCTTGCTTTTGTGTCTCCATCTGCTCCACCTGGTTCAACTACCACACAACCCAGCATCAGAGGGGCCGTTCCCACTACTGCTCCACTCCATCCGCTCCACCTCACCCCGACTGCTACAAGCGAATGCTCACCCAGCCTTAGGTGAGTACATCACTTACGCTCATACCCTGCTCTACCACATTTATAGCGCCAGGTAGTGGCGCTTCCGTCTCCAATTTTAGTTTTCCTGACGTAAAACATAAACCCTTTTTCTCATGACAGTCTATAAAGGAGATGGAGTCGTGTTGGTGTTCTTATTATGCCAGGCTGATTTATGCTTCCAGCCATAAACATTTATTTACATGCTCCGCATGCATCGACAGGTTCCGTGTTTGTGAAATGTATCAATTGAGGATTTGCATTTCCTTGTTTTTCATCCCTTGTGGTCGTCACCCACATATCCGAGTTGGCAGAAACACAGCTAAGAACTGAATTTCAAAAAGGGAATATTTTTGTACTTTCCTCAATTTAGTCACCTGACCTCTCATACAACGTGTGTAGGAGATACGGATCACACATAGATATGTTGCATTCAGATAAGTTAGTAATCTTCCGGCATTATTGAGTCACCACTAATGATTGTAGAGATATTGATGTAACCCTAATTAAGACATGGAGGTATGTTCAAATTGTTCTCTGAAGTTCCTGCATTGAGGAACTATCAGCTTTGACATATGCATGGCCAAAAGTTGACACCAGTGGCGTAACAATTGCCATAGCAACCCAGGCGGCCGCTATGGGCCCCGGGGCACAGAGGGGCCCGGGCCAGGACATCCCTGATGCCGTGCGGGCCGCCTGGGTCGCTATGGCATCTCATGCTGTTGACTGTCACTTTCGGCTGTGAAGAGGAACGTGCCACTGTTCAGATCACTGACAGTGATGCCACTGATCTGTGCAGTCAGTGAGAGCAAGCAGCGTCGGTGGAGGAGGCTGGACCCGGCAGTGGAGGAGGAGGAGGCGGGGCTCAAGGTCGGCAGAAGAGGAGGAGGTGGGGCCTGGTGATGGAGGAGGAGGTGGGGCCCATTAGCGACTGTGGAGGAAGAGGAGTCGGACAGGTAAGGAGTGTGACCAGCCCACCTGAGACCCTGCAGAGCCCACCATAGAAAGTCTATGGTGGGCTCTGCAGGGTCACCCTCAGGTGGGCTGTGTGGGATCTCAAGTGGGCTCTGCAAGGGGTATAACTAGAAATCACAGGGCCCCATACAAAATTTTGCTATGGAGCCCTGTGATTTCTAGTTACGCCCCTGGTTGACACCTAAATGAGCTTGTTGGACATCCTATTCCAAAACCACGGACAGAAATATGTAGTTAGCACCCAATTGTGGCTATAACAGCCTTCCCTCTTCTGGGAAGGCTTTCCACAAGATTTTGGGTGCGTTTGTGGGAGTTAGTGCCGATTCAAGCTAAAGAGCATCTGTAAGGTCAGGTACTGATATTGGATGAGAAGACCGGGTTCACAATCAGCGTTCCAATTCATCCCAAAGGTGTTCAATAGGGTCGAGGATGGCAGTGATGTTGGATGAGAAGACTTGGCTCCCAATCAGCGTTCCAATTCATCCCAAAGATGTTCAGTAGGGTTGAGGTCAGGGCTCTGCGAAGGCCACTTGTGTTCCTCCACATCCAACTGGTCAAACCATGTCTTTATGGAGCTGGCTGGGTACACAGGGGACAGTCATGGTGGAACAGAAAAGGGTTTTCACCAAACTGTGACCACAAGGTTGGAAGAGTACAATTGTCTACCATGTCTTTGTATGTTGCAACCAATTAACAGTGCCATTCACTGCAGAAACCCAGACTCAATTATTTGGAGGTAGGTCCACATGAGGGATGCACCGATACCGGTATTTTAGTACCGAGTACGAGTAATGATAATTTTTTTCAGTACCCGCCGATACCAATTACCGAGTACCGGAAGTCCCATTCAGGAAGCCAGGTGGCGTGTAATGACTCGCCACCCGGCTTCCCGATTAATAAGAAAGCCGTCCCAGCCTGTCCCCTCTCACCTCGGCATGTCCAGCCTGTCATCCCCGGGTCTCTCCAGCCAGGAACGGTCTTCCTCCATGAAGCCGGCTTCCCGGCCAATCAGAATGCCGGGCGCTGCGTCATTACACGGCGCCCGGCTTCCTGATTGGCTAGCTTCCCGACCAATCGGGAAGCCAGGCAATAGTCCACATACAGTACCTTTGGCCACATAGTAGATATGATTGGTCATGCATTGTAGAAAGACTACTCTCCCCCCCTCCCTAAAATGCCATTCTTGTACTGAACTACATTGTAATTTCCACACCTCCAGTGTCCAGGTGCAGATTTAAAAGGGGAATGTAGATAAATTGCAGTCCCGCCGATGAAGCTGAACACAAATATCTTTTATACAAATCTGTATGTAAAATAAAACAACACTCCTCTGCCTTGTTCCGCTTTATTTCAGTGTGTAAGCCTTGCACAGTCCCGGGACTCTTCCACAATGGTCTGCTGTGGTTGCCCTGGGAAAGTTTTCCTTGGTCTACCGCAATGAAACCAGAAGACAGTTCTCAGACTCCAGAGCCAGGATCAGGAGGATGTGAGAATTGTGTGTGTGGTAAAACCACCATTCACTAATGACTCCTAAAGTATGTAAAGAGAACCAGTCGTGCTTGGGCTTGTGTGATAATTCATTTTTAACCCCTTCATGACCAGCGACGTACAGTGTACATCATTGTCGCCGGGACTCAGTTTAAACTTGTTGGCTTTACAGTAGAAGAGATTCTGGCGGCTCAGCTGCCGCCAGATCGCTAATATGCTATCACATGAGGGGCTTGTAAGTCCCCCTATGTGATAGAAATAAAAGTAAGGGTAAAAAAAATAACAGTTTTTAAAATTAATATTAAATACAATAAATGTAAAAATAATTTGTAAAAATGTTAAAGTCCCCCGCGAGCACGCGCCTCTTCGCGTAAACACGTATCGGGTGCACCTACGTATGAAGACAACAATCGTGCTACACATGTTGAGTATCGAAACCCAGGCGCGCAGCAATCTGATTGGATGCCGGCATTGTTCAGGTGTTTTAAGAGCCAGCGGGGCCGACTAGCAAGATACTGAAGCTTGGCCCAATGGGAGATTTCTCCATCCACACAGTTTAGCGTAGATGGCGGTATCTGTTGCACTTTTTCCATCTGACTAGGGATACACTGATACCGATACTAGTATCAGTATCGGTGCCAATACAGAGTATTTAGGAGAGTACTCGTACTCGCTCAAATGCTCCGATACCTTACCCCGATACCGGAACATCCGGCAGTGCCGTAGGGGAACATGGAGAAAGCTTCCCGGCCAATCAGCAAGCCGGGCGGTGAGTAATGACTCGCATATCCAGCTTCCTGATTGGCCGGGAAGCCGACTCGATGCTGCTTGGCTGAGAAGCCGGTTTCCCTGCCAATCACAATCAAGCCGGCCAAACAACATGCAGGCGGCTTCCCAGGCAATCAGGAAGCCTGGCGGTATGTCATTACTCACCGCTCAGCTTCCTGATTGCCCAGGAAGCCTGCTCCATGTCAGCGGAAGCATCGGTATCAGTACTCAGTATCGGCGAGTACAGAAAGCAAAGTATCAGTACTCGTACTCAATACCGAAAAAAAACGGTATTGGTGCATCTATACACCTGACCATAGAAAATCTGCAGATAATCTTCCTCATATCAGAGCCTCACTCTACATTGCATGTAGGTCACCCTAGGTCAGTGGTTCTCAACCTGTGTAACCTCAGGACCCACATTTGTCTTTGGTCATTAAGTCACGACCCAAGTCGCGCTGCAATGGAATGCACGGAATTAGGGTACTGCCCGTTCTAGGGTGGGCGTACGAGCTGTGGGTAGGAGGTGCGTTTGGGGTACCATTCAAATGAATGGCAACCCAACACACCTCCCACACCAGAATGCACAGTAGGTGCGATTGCATGGTACTACCGTGTTTCCCCGAAAGTAAGACCTACCCCGAAAATAAGACCTAGCGCTATCTTCGGGGTATTTCTGTAATATAAGACCTACCCCGAAAAAATAAGACCCAGTTCGGGGTAGGTCTTATATTACAGACATCCCTGAAGATAGCGCTAGGCCTTACCTTCGGGGTAGCTGCACATGTAATTCAATTTTACATGTGAAGACCAGCCGCAGCTCCCTCCCGCCCCCTCGCCCGCCCACCTACCCGCACGCCCACCTGTCTACGCCCACCTGTTTGTGGCTCCCTGGACGGCAGAGCGGACAGCTGCAGCTAGGTAAGACATCCCCCTGTCTTATTTTCGGGGAAACACGGTATGTGATTAACGCACTGTACTAGTGTGAATGGGCCCTCAAAAACACTGACATACATACACAACCACAGACACAATCTGCTGTACTGTGGCGGAGCTCAATCCATACATACATTGCATGTACAGCTCCCTTGCGAGCCCTGTAGAGGTTCCAGGAGCCAGAATATGATGTCCCTCCGGTCCAGGCTCCTCTATAGGACATGCAAGGGAGCTGTAAGCAATGCACGTATGTATGGAGCTCTCTCGCAGTCATAGCCCCATCTAATCCCACCTCAAGCTGACACTCGGCGCTGGGCAGCATATTTTAAATGACTGCTTGGTGAGAGACCTGACAGTGCTGCGTTAGGGGGAGGCTGAGGAGCCTCTCGCCTAGAAAAGTGGAAGGCATGCGGCGACCCACTGAACATGGGGTCGTGACCCACTTTTCGGTCACGACCCACCAGTTGAGTACCACGGAACTAGGTAATACCCACATGCCGGATCAAGGTCCTTAAAGGAGAACTATGGGGTCAGTGTTTTTCCCCATAGTTCTCCTTAGGGTAACGGGAGGACACAAACTAGCGTCCTACCCTCACCCTAAGCTCAGTATATAGGGAGCTGTAGCTCGCGGTACACTGAGACGCCGCAGCCGGAGCGGATCCCGACGTAGATGACGGGATCAGCCCAGCTGCGTGAGTGACAGCTGGCTCAGCCTATCTAGAGGCAGAGCCAGCTGTACCCGCCCCCTCCCCCGTCCGTTCCGCCAGTCAGCGCTGGCGGATGGGAGCGGGGAGAGGGGAATCCAGCCCCTCCCCTGTCACGGCAGAGAGCCGTGACAGGATCGAGAGGTGAGCGAACCCGGTATGTGTTCGCTCACCTCCCGATCTACTGAGCCGACCTGTGACAGTCTCATTGTCACAGGTCGGCTAGAACTATGAGGAGGAGTGGAAATCACTCATCTCATAGTTCTCCTTTAAGCACCCAAAGCAAAAAGGCCAAATATGCCCCTTTCTCCCCCAAACATTTTTTTCCAGCTCCTAGCATATATATTTCGTGATTCCTTTCCCTGCCACCAGAGCCCATTATACAACCTTTGTGTAGACGGAAATATTTAGCCACATTTTGCATTTTCTTGTATTTGCAATAGCATAAGATTGCTAACTGGCTGTCAGAGACTGAGCTCCCTGAGCAGAGGCAGCAGAGGACAGACAGAGGAGGCAAGCATATCTCCTTTGTCATCTTCAGGTCCAACCGGCAGCCATTGATGCTTAGAGGGCTAAGCTTCTAAGAATTAAGAGATCCGGACCGATTGCTTAGTGCAACTATGATGGTCACAGATGAGCCTGGGCTTGGAGTTCACCCAAGCTCACACAAAACTGTGACTGCCACTCCCCCCTGTGGGCCCAATCAGTGGCGGCAGTTGCGGCACAGGCATTCCCTGCCCCTTTGTGACGTATAGCCGTAGGGAAGGGAATGCGCCTTTCTAAAAATGATTGGGTCAGGAGGAGGCAGTACTACCAGGGTTGCAGCGGGCCCTGGCGTTCCGCCACTTGGGGAAGGGGTGATCTGAAGGGGCGCCGGACAGGGATTGTTTTTCTACATTTAGCCCTGCTTCGGGCTAGACTTGTGCGCCGTCAAAAAATTTGTTCCGTTTCGGAATATCCGTTATTTCGTATTTCGTAATTCGTATCCGAAACTCAATTCGGATTCGCACGAAATACGGATTTTCGTTAGTTTCGTCACATTTTCGTAACTTTACGAACATTCGTTATGATGAAGTTAAAAAGCAAAAATACCTTTGTTAATATTGGAGTCGATGTGGTAGTTGTTTTTGTATCTGAAATACGAATTCCGTTAACGGATTCCGGATCCGAATTTCGTATTTCGGATAAAAAAAAACTACCATCAACTCCAATATAAATGTATTTTGCTTTTTAACTTCAATATAACGAATGTTCGTAACGGAACGAAAATACGTCAACGGAATTTCGTATTTCCTGCCTGTGTATTGTAATGCAACTCTCAGCAGCAGCGGATCCGTATTTCGGATTAAAAAGAAAATCTTGTCATGTTGTTCAACCTCATTTACAGGGGTAATATTAGTTCCCGTTTCAAAGAAATTCGGATCCGAAATTCGTTAACGGAATTTCGTATTTCGGATATAATTCGGAAACTGCCATTCGGATTTCGGATGCTTCCGAATTTCAGGAAAATTCGTACGAATTTCGATTCGTAACGAAACGAATCGCACATGTCTACTTCGGGCTTCTGTAATGGAGGGCAGGCTCATAAGCCGGTCATCTCCGATTGCTAACACACAGGGGCTTGTTAGTCCCTGTGTCACAGCAATAAAGTTAAGTGAAATTTTGTTTTAAAAAAAGTAAAAAAATTGATAAAAAAGTAAAAAATAATCAAATAAAAACGTAGTTAAAAAAATAAATAAAATAAAATTGGAAAAAAATAATAAAAATGGTTTAAAAGTAAAAAAATTATAAAATAAAAATGTGATAAAAGTAAAAAAAAATAAAAAAAATTAATAATAATATTTAATCTGCACAGCCCAACCTGTATGGGGTCCCATGATTTCAACTGGTGGCCTGCCTCCTGGGACTACACACATGCACCACCCCGGTAACTGCCAAGGCGCCGACATTTTTTATGGGGGGTGGAGTGGGGGGCCCTTCATGGTTTCTTGCAGCGGGGCCCTGAGGTTCCTAGTTATGCCTCTGGGTGGCAGTCACAGTTTTGAGCAGGCTTAGGTGAACTGGGTTGGCTCCAAGCCCAGGCTCATCACTAGTTATAGAGAGCTCAATATTATCAAGAGACGTTCATGATGTGGATTATTGTTTGCCAATGGCAGATTTGCTATGTAGCAAGAGGACAGGGAGTCTGCTACTGACTGTGAGCTGAGCAGCATAAGGTGCAGGTCCTACCCCCCTGCGCAAGGACAATGAAGTGCCCATGGTGGTTACCTCTTCTGCCCAAACCTCGGCCCGGCCCTGCCCCCACGTGATGCTGAGCTTCCATGATTGAACTGAAATCCAATTGATAAAAGGGGAGGGCCAGGAACAGCCATGATGGGGATGATGCTGGGCGTCCTCCAGCCAGGAAATGAGGCGGGCTCTATCCGACTTGCTGCAGCTTTTAATTGTGAGAAGCTCACAGTGTGCAGTGAAATCTGTGCAAGACTGAAGGTGAGGACGGAGGTCAGATATAAGACTGAAGGGAAGGACGGAGGTCAGATATAAGACTGAAGGGGAGGACGGAGGTCAGATATAAGACTGAAGGGAAGGACGGAGGTCAGATATAAGACTGAAGGGGAGGACGGAGGTCAGATATAAGA
>NW_017307031.1:450107-450504 GCF_000935625.1 Nanorana parkeri
TGAAGGGGAGGACGAAGGTAAGAGAGAAGACTGAAGGGGAGGACGGAGGTCAGATATAAGACTGAACGGAAGGACGGAGGTCAGATAGAAGACTGAAGGGAAGGACGGAGGTCAGATAGAAGACTGAAGGGGAGGACGGAGGTCAGATATAAGACTGAAGGGAAGGACGGAGGTCAGATATAAGACTGAAGGGGAGGACGGAGGTCAGATATAAGAGTGAAGTAAAGGACAAAGGTCAGATAGAAGACTGAAGGGAAGGATGGAGGTCAGATATAAGAGTGAAGGGGAGGACGAAGGTCAGATAGAAGACTGAAGGGGAGGACGGAGGTCAGATATAAGACTGAACGGAAGGACGGAGGTCAGATAGAAGACTGAAGGGAAGGACGGAGGTCAGATA
>NW_017307031.1:453049-465564 GCF_000935625.1 Nanorana parkeri
GACTGAAGGGAAGGACGGAGGTCAGATAGAAGACTGAAGGGAAGGACGGAGGTCAGATAGAAGACTGAAGGGAAGGACGGAGGTCAGATAAAAGACTGAAGGGAAGGACGGAGGTCAGGTTTACAATCTTTACCTGAACAGTGAAGTGCCCAGCCAATGTACAGCATTTGGGTTTTGGTGGGTGACAGAACTCACTCTTAGAAATAAAGCAACCATATGGCATGGACGATACCAGGGTTGACACCTTTTCTTCAAGTGAAACCCGAACACATGTAGCCCCGCGCACGGCAATTTTTTTTGCCAGAATATAGATATATAGAATTTGTGCTCTCAGGTGGGCTATGCGGACTCTCAGGTGGCTGTGTAGGGTCTCAGGTGGGCTATGCGGGCTCTCAGGTGGCTGTGTGGGGTCTCAGGTGGGCTATGCGGGCTCTCAGGTGGCTGTGTAGGGTCTCAGGTGGGCTATGCGGGCTCTCAGGTGGCTGTGCTAGGTCTCAGGTGGGCTATGCGGGCTCTCAGGTGGCTGTGTTGGGTCTCAGGTGGGCTATGCAGGCTCTCAGGTGGCTGTGTGGGGTCTCAGGTGGGCTATGCGGGCTCTCAGGTGGCTGTGTTGGGTCTCAGGTGGGCTATGCAGGCTCTCAGGTGGCTGTGTTGGGTCTCAGGTGGGCTATGCAGGCTTTGCTGTGGGGGCTTGGCGGGGTCTCACTAGGGGCCCGGAAGGCAGGCAGCATTGTGTCAGACGGATAAGAAGGAGATGTGCGGGCCAGCCTGCGACTGATTACAGGTGCCCACGGCTCACAGGAAGATAAAGCTTCAGGCAGATGCACCTGCTTGAGGTCCCACTTGCTGGGAACCTCGGCAGCTGCATTTGTCAAAAAATGTGTGTCTTGTGTCCGGGTGTCATCTGGCTGGAAACCCGGACACAAGACTCAAAAACCAGACTGTCCGGGTGAATCCAGGACAGGTGGCAACCCTAGACAATACTGAAAGATTCTGAACAAAGGTACAGACCACAAAGATGAAAGGTGAAGCCAGTTTCTGATTGTCTTGTGAAGTTGTTTTGAAGATTAGCTGTTCTCCTCTGGTGGAGTTCATTGCTTGAGATGTGACAAGCATGAAACTGTCCCTCACCCCAGACGGAGGTGCTTCCTCTCTGCTATTGTACAGGGATATCAGGGGCTTCCCGACCTCTCTGATGGGAAAACCAAACAATAGGAAATATCTGTACAAGGACAGTCCGTCGCTTCCCATACGAGTCTCACATCCTCCTGAACCTCGCCGTGTGGTCTAGACGTCTGCAGTCTCGGGACTCCATGATGGTCAGCTGAGGCTGCCTAGGGAAAGTTTTCTTTGGTCTGCCACGGGGAAATGTATTGACTCGGTAGAAGATTCTCAGAGAACACAGCCAGGATCAGGAGGATGTGAGAATCGTGATCCTATGTGCAACAGAAGATAAGTGATGACTCTTGAGGAATCTTAAAACTGCTTAAAGCCCAACATGGGGCAAAACTTGTAACAATTAAAATAGAGCTCCAGCAGGGGATAGAAATTAAAATAAGCTCCACTGCCATTCTTACCTTCAATACTTTTCTGCCACAAATCAGCAGTTGAGAGTCCTCCATCCGTGCTGTTTAGTGTGGCTGGGGTATTCAATGGAAAGAGAGAACAAGAATGGACCGAACAAGAGAAACTGGGCCATGTATAGCTAGCTTTAAGGTGCCCATACACCTTACGATTATCGGACGAAACTTTACGTCCGATGATCGAATAGTCGTACGATTTTCGTACGGCGGCCCCATCCTGCCCCGATGATCGCCAGACTAATTTTGCCGTAATTAACTAAAAGCACCTGGACGAGATGCGGTAATTGATTTGCCGTATTTTCGTTAGCGCAAGCGCAGTGTACATCGTACGACTTTTGACGGACGGAAACGCCAGCAACCTTACGACAATCGCACGATCGAGCAAAGTTTTCAAACATGCCTGACCGTCAAAAGTCGTACGACTGCACAGTGTTGTCAATCGGACACGGCAATGCACACATACGATTATCGGACGAAAAGTCGATCGCATACGAAAATCGTACGATAATCATAAGGTGTATGGGCACCTTTAGACTTCCAGTGACCTATGACCCTCCCGACTTTCCAGCTGAAGAGTCAAACTTAGACAATGTAACTAAAGCAAAGTAAGGGGCCAACTATACATTTCTATAATCAAGTCCACACAATAATTATAATCATTAAAGGGTCACGGGAGGACATATACTAGCGTCCTCCTGTGACCCAAAGCTCAGTATATCGCGAGCTGCAGCTCAATATATACTGAGATCCCGCAGCCAGGACGGATCCCGACATTACTGTCGAGATCCACCCAGCTGCATGAGTGACAGCCGGCTCTGCCTATCTAGAGTCAGAGCAAGCAGTGCTCGCCCCCTCCCCAATCCGTTCCGCCAGTCAGCGCTGGAGGATCGGACAGGGGAGGGAGGGAATCCTTGAAGGGAGCTGTGAGTGACAGTCACGGCTCTCTGCAGGGAGATGATCGAGAAGTGAGCGAGCGCAGGTATGTGTTCGCTCACTTCCCGATCTATTGAGCCGACGTGTGACAGTCTCATTGTCACAGGTCGGCTAGAACTATGAGGCTGAGTGAAAATCACCCACCTCATAGTTCTCCTTTAAATACCGAATAACTGGATTCTTACATAAGCCTAAACCTGAGGTTTTATTTCAAACAAATATGTCTCTTCTGGGGATGTGAGCTTAAAACTCAACTTCAGACTTGGACCCCCTCCCACCCCCATTGGAGCACCATTGCACCTTTAAAAAAAAATTGTGTAAATACCTTTATTTCCAGGAGACTTTAGTCAATCACGCATCCTCTTCACCCTCTTCTTCCTCCATCAGTAGGTGGATCCTAATTATTGCTGAGAGCGGCTCCACCAAGAATTGGCGCTGTTCCCTACAACATTGTTCTGTGAATCCACGGTGGGGAGCGGGGCCATGACACCCTCACAGGAAGGATTAAATGATAATAAGCTACATTCAAGCCAGAAGAGGAGCTGCACTAGATCAGTGACTGTGTGATTCTGTGGGGTGCAGCACCATAGGTGAGATGACAATAGCTGCCAGAGATGCTTCTCTTTAAGAGCTGCTGCGGGGACACCTTTGGTTCATTTTTACCGAAGCTGGAATTAAAGGAGAACTATGGGGGTCAGGGCTTTTCCCCATAGTTCTCCTTAGGGCAACGGGAGTACACAAACTAGCGTCCCTAAGCTCAGTATATAGGAAGCTACAGCTCGCGGTATAGTGAGACGCCGCAGCCGGAGCGGATCCCGACATCGATGTCGAGATGCGCCCAGCTGCGTGAGTGACAGCTGGCTCTGCCTATCTAGAGGCAGAGCCAGCTGTACCCGCCCCCTCCCCCGTCCGTTCCGCCAGTCAGCGCTGGCAGATCGGAGCGGGGAGGGGGGAATACAGCCCCTCCCCTGTCACGGCAGAGAGCTGTGACAGGATCGATGGGTGAGCGAACGCCGGTATGTGTTCGCTCACCTCCCGATCTACTGAGCCGACCTGTGACAGTCTCATTGTCACAGGTCGGCTAGAACTATGAGGTGAGTGAAAAGCACTCATCTCATAGTTCTCCTTTAAGTCTTCCCATATACTTATTCCTTTTTTTAGTATGAAGTAGTATGAAGTATTTAGCATTGTTTAGTACAACAATCTACATGCACTTTGGTGACAGATATGTAAGGAAGTACCCAAAATCATATTGCAATATTGGAATTTTCTTGCTGATTTTTCAGTATTGTATCAGCAATAGCAGTTTGCAAGCTGACCACATGATGGCGCCATACTATCACCTCTTCAAGTACCAGCGCTGGAATCCAGCTACTATGTGGGTTTGGATGCATTAGGGTTGAGGGATCATTTTATAATTAGTGGTGAATTGTAGCTGTTGATCAGGACTGCACAGCATGAAACGTGACATATTTTTCTGTGTCCAGACATATTTATTCAGTTATAGAAGACAGGCTGCAATGATGTCTGTGAAAAAGCATTTGGCTCGGCTGTTCTGCTCGGTCCCTCAGAGGCACCGAGCAGAAATTATCTACAAACACTCACCGATCACTGATCACATGACTGCTTGTACCCGCTCTCCATCCTGACACGCTGTCACAGGAAGCTGAGCGAGCGGTGCGGGAGGAGAGCTTGGCCTCCTGTGACAGCGCGGGCTGTCTCCGCCCACATGCTCTCCTCTGATATGTGACAGGAGGCTGAGCGGTGCGGGGAGGAGAGACGCCGGACGCTCACATCGCTCTCCTCCCGCAGCGTTAGGCCTCCTGTGACAGTTTCTCTCCTCCCCGCTGGGACACAGAGCAGCGCCTAGCGGGGAGGAAAGAAAGAACGGACGCACCGCTATTTCGGCCAGAAAATGGCACTTTATGCATTTTGCCAAAAGTGCCATCTTCGGCCGATATGTTACGGCGGCCGATATATTGGTGCATCCCTAGTTATAACCTTCCCTTACTCTACCCATACCTAAAAATAAGTTCTGGCTTTGGTTCTACTTTAAACTGATATAATATTGAAGCCTTACCTTTCATGGAATACTGTATTTTTTATTATTTACTTATATTCTCTCCCTGTCAAAACAGGAGTGTCAAGCTGAATGCTGGGCTGTAAGACCTCCATGTCTCCTGCCTGAGCTCAGTGCTGATAGCGGACACCCAGCCCATTCCAGGAGCCAATTGCTGTAAGGTAGCACTTTGATTTATTGAGCTGCCTTGTTTATCTAGTGATAGGTTCAAGATCACGTACACACCCATACGTAATATTCAGGCTTCCGGGTATTACACCCTAAAGGCTGCTTGTGAAATAGTTAATGAGGCCGGCGGTGGATTATACCAGCCAATTATTACAAAAAGATACTTTGTAACCCGGTGAGTTTTATATTGATAAAGCAGCTGTCATCTCTCTCTCTCTCTCGTTGGCACATGTTGTCTTATTTATAAGATGGATCTGAGCCAGAGCAGCAAATGAGGATTCAAGGATAACATCCTCCCTCGTCTGAAGGTCGCTGAATGTGTGCGGCGAATGAGCGAGCGGGCAGAAGCTCGGAGGATCAATTAATCCGATCATAAAAATCAGTGACACGCCATCTGCAAATGTTACAAAACAGATGGGAGCCGGCAATCACCGCATCATAAACATGATCAATGTAATGATTTTACATCGCGGAACAGGAAATGAAGATCCCGACAGATGCCACAAATGAGACGCGAATGTAGGAAGTGAATCCGCTTTATAACTTTATTAAAGTGACATTAAACCCTCAGATTTTTTAACATAAAACAATACTGTAATGTGCGCCTTCCTGTAATCCATGGTAGTTTCCCTTCTCTTTGCTGCTCTTCCTTTTAAATCCTCATGTCTTCTCATGCTGGGGGAGAACTTTGCAGCTGAGGGCCTCTTCCTGTAGTGCTGGCTCAGGTTGCAAAACTACACACAGACACCGTGTATCCATTCCAGAGACAAGGCAGTCTGCTGCAAAACAGAAGTTCTCCCCCAGCATGAGAAGAGATACAGATTTAAAAGGAAGAGCAGCAAAGAGAAGGGAAACCACCATGGATTACAGTAAGGCGCAGTAAGGATTACAGTAAGGGTGGCAACCCTAGCCCTAAGGGATCGGATGTTGAGGCATAAGTACTAATTTAGTTTGGGGGCAGGGAATGGTTTATTTAAAAAAAAAAGGCCTTTTAAAATAATTTGTTGGGGGGTAGGGGGGCGTGCAAAAAAGTGGACTCTCTGTTTGCCATGGAAGGTCCACTTTAAAAGGTTCTTGGTTTTGACTACCGAGACCAGTCCTACCATAGAATCTGTGTATTTCACATGTAGGGATCGCAGTTTATCACCCATGGATATTACCTGGGTTTGTTTTATAGTAGAGGTAAACCTCTAAAATCTCATAAACACTTTACTGTATAGATGAGGTTTCAACAATTGTATCACGTACCTGACTGGAGACCCAACTGAGAAGGGGGCTGCCCATGCACTTCAAGTCCCACACCCCTGGCGGTGGTGACAGGTGATGTAAGGATGGGGAGAGGCACAGGCGCTGGTACTGGTGGTTGGCCAGTTTTCGTGGAGACGCTTGTCTGCAGGACCTGGATGACACCGGGACCTCTTAGGCCAGGTAACAGGTGTGAGGCCAGTGAAGCACTGGCTGGATGAAGCCGCTCAGGGTACTGGTGGAGCGATGCACCAAGTAGCAGGCCAGGAGCGCAGTCAGGTTCAAGACGAGGCCATACGTGAGGAGCAGGATCTTGAAGTGCCAAATCACAGATCAGAAGTAGGGTCAGGAGTCATAAGCGAGGGTCATACACGGGAGAGCAGAGAGTCGAGATACCAAATCAGAAGGAGGAAGCAGAGTCAATGGTCACAAGACGGGTTGACGCATAGGAAATCGGGAATTCAGAAACAGGATGCAGGGCACACAGGGACTAGCGGATGACCACTCCGCAACTTGACAATGGCCTCTGTCAGTTTCTATAGGGAACATTCCAATACGCATGTGTTTATGTGCCAAAGCACGCTTGCCTGGAAGTTTCAATATAGGATTGCATGCTCATGTGTGCGCACGTCTTTGAGCAGCAACCAGTTTGCAGGTAAGTCTCTTACAAATTGCTTTCAATCTTTCAGTCTCCTAATTTTCATTAAAATATTTCCTGGGGATCGTGCCATGAAGGTTCAGGTACTTCCCGTTACAGGGTGTTGACCCTGAGCGTTACTTGGAGTAACTGCCTCACCATTGGATTTCTGGCTTCAGTAACAATCAAGAATAACTCCAGGAATGCGGAGCAGGATTGCTGAATAACCCTCTTTTTTGGAACCCGGAAGCGCTCTGCTCGTAGCACTTCCAGGTTCACGGCTGTCAAACTCTGTTCGCTAACAGCCAGTGATGTAAACAAATGGAGTAGTGTCAGTACTTGATGGGGACTCATAAAGGGTCTAAAAGCTCTCTGTTGTTTCAATAAGGAGGGTCTATCATGTCCACTATGTACTATACATTGGGGACTGTCAGCCTCCTTAAGATAGTAAAAAAAAAGAGTAAAAGATGATATAAATAACAAAGACTAATTGTCACATTCCAAAAAATGAGCGCTGTAGACCAGATCGACTTAAAAAAAAAATACAAACTCCAGGAGCCAAACCCTGACAATGCCCCTGCAATGAAGAATAGCTGTATAGGCATGCCATGCCAAACAAGATCTGGGACTTTTCCAGGCAAGCCATTCTATGGACAGATCTCAAGCCATGGCTGGATGGCAGATGGGTGGTGTACTTGGCAGGGAAGTGATGGGTCAGGACAGGGCAGCCAGTGATTACCCTTGATCATGACCTCCCAGACCTCCAGCCTCCTGCTTTACCACACTAACAGTCCTCCGCAGGTTGACAATGGAATCTGGACCCATCCAGCCAGATTTCCCTTATTCACACCTTTCTTCTCGGCTGCTGCACTCTCCGGCTCCCAGGTGAAGTTAGCTCTCCTCGCTCAGCAACAGCAGGATTCAGCTCCAGCACTCCCTGCGTGGCCCTAAGCAGGATTAGCAACTATGGGGGGGGGGGCAGGGCCCCCCCCCTGGCAGCAGGCCCTCAGGCAGCTCCAGGGAGAAGCTGAGTCTACTCTCCCAGCGGCAGGATCTGGCTCCAGCACTCCCTGCTTGGCCCTGAACGGGACTGTCAACTATGGGCGGACAGTAGGGGAGGCAAGGGGCCTCCACCTGGTCGCGGGCCCTTGGGTGCCTGAGAGCCCAAATAGTCATTCCGCCCCTGATGCTGGAAGTCCTCCAGCCAGGACTGCAGCTTGTAATGTGAGAAGCTCCCAGTGTGCAGTGAAATCCAGAAGAAGACCCGATACAATTGTGCAAGACTGAAGGGGAGGACGGAGGTCAGATATAAGACTGAAGGGGGGACGGAGGTCAGATAGAGGTCTGAAGGGGAGGACGGAGGTCAGATAGAGGTCTGAAGGGAAGGACGGAGGTCAGATATAAGACTGAAGGGAAGGATGGAGGTTAGATAGAAGAGTGAAGGGAAGAACGGAGGTCAAATATAAGACTGAAGGGAAGGACGGAAGTCAGATAGAAGACTGAAGGGAAGAACGGAGGTCAGATAGAAGACTAGAGGTAAGGACGGAGGTCAGATATAGGACTGAAGGGGAGGACGGAGGTCAGATAGAAGACTAGAGGGAAGGACGGAGGTCAGATATAAGACTGAAGGGGAGGACGGAGGTCAGATATAAGACTGAAGGGAAGGACGGAGGTCAGATAGAAGACTGAAGGGAAGGACGGAGGTCAGATAGAAGACTGAAGGGAAGGACGGAGGTCAGATACAAGACTGAAGGGAAGGACGGAGGTCAGATAGAAGACTGAAGGGAAAGCCAGAGTTCAGATTTAAATTATGCAACCATGTTCATTTGTTGTTTTTCTTTACAAAGTGGAGTTCTCCTTTAAGAGGCATGATTTGTTTATTTCCTGTGAATAGTAAGTAAACTTTGACTGGGCGCCAGCAGCCTGAAGTTCAGAGGGAAGTTGGGGACTTTCCATGATGTCTGTACAGAGTTCACAGAATGTTCTTTCTGGAAACAGATTTAGTCTCCGTTTGAGCCTCGCCAGCTCGAGGGACACGGAGCGCGGCTCCGGAATGGATGTCGCTGTGCGGTGTCACTGAGCTCCTATGATGTCTGCAGCCAATCATGGTAAGCGGAGGGGATGCTGCGGCTTACTGGAAGGAGGAAACGTCCCTTCTGATTCCTCACTGTACACAGCTGATGCTGCAATGGGAGGACCACCTCTTCCCAAAAATCTGAATATTGTTCAAAAATTGGAAACCGCCAATAATTACAGCTTTGCCCCAAAGGAAGAACTTCTATTATGTTGTCTATTCTCAGTATTCTTGCCTACAATTTTTATGCACACATGTTAAAATGCACATTATAGACCAGAAATTTGCTTGAAAAAAAATAAACACTATATTACCAAAACTATTGGCCCCTCCCCCTCCAAATAATTGGATTCAGGTGTTCCGTGACGTTTCCTGGCTACTACACAGTATATATGATTTGGTGGGCTTCAAATTAAAGGCTTCAAACTACCGTTTTAAATCCGTTTGGGACTTCCAGGTTCACTGCTGTTAAATTCTGGCCACTGAAGGCCAGGGATGCAGAAAAATCAAGTAGTGTCAATACTATTTACTTGGAAACAGTGCAGGGGAGACAATAGGTGTCAATTAGATCCCTGATGTCTCCATCGCCCTGGTGACTCCATCACCCACGTGCGTGATGACGTCATGCGCGTACGCAATGACGTCACTGCAGGGTGTCACCCGGTACACGCACCGGGTGTCACCCCGCCTCGGGACGCCTCTGGTTGGTTTACACGGTCCTGCTGCCACGTTTGTAGTAGAAAAATGGTTAAGGGGCAATTATTGGTTTTAAAATAATAGATCTACACAGAGATACCAGTGAGATTGGATTGTGGGTTGGGTTATGGCTATAACCAATTGGGGAGACTAACCCATATTTGGTAGAAGGTAGAAATTGATTTGTATTAATCTTTGTTCGACTCGCTCATCCCATGGAACCCCAGTTGTAGCTGGAGCATCACCATAGACATCAGCCCATCTGAGACTGTCTATGGTGGGCTCTGAAGGGGTCTCAGGTGGGCTGGTCAGGGCTGCATTCCTCCCCTCCCTCCTTTCCTTCCTTCCTTCCTTCCTTCCTTCCTAGCTCCTCTTACCTGCACACATGGCCTCGTCTGCCATGTGGCCACGTGACGTCACTTATGGCCAGTCCGACATCAGACGAGCAGCGTCGCTGATGGGGCCCTAGTTTGTCTCAAAGCCGCTGGAGCGGCAATGCTGGGGCCCTGCGCTGCTAGGGCCAGGCCTCCGCCTCCTCGCCCCTTCACCGTTGGCCGATAGTCATGTAAGGGACCCGGATGGGCCCCCCAGGCTGCCCGGGCCCCTTACATGAGTATCGGCCGTACCCCCCTGATGGCTGCCCTGCATACCGATTGTCCCGGATTTGTCAGGACAATCCTGCTCTTGGTCCTCTCTCTTCGTGACGCTGTGTCCAGGGCCATGTCTCAGAATCACAGCATCAGCTATATTTTAGTTACTGCACATGCCCAGCAACTCAAAAAGGATTTGGAGAAAAAAAAGACGACTGTTCCATTCCCTCACCTGCTCCTGTATTCTTCAATGTAGCCAGTGAAGGGGCGTGAGCCCGTCCATGCCGCACACCGCCTGTCATCACAGAGGATAAAACTTTATTGCTTGTCAACGATCACACTGTCGTCCCCACCTCTAAACCGCTCTCCGCTGACACGTTTCACCCTTAGGGGCTTAGTTGTAGAGATAGAAAAGGCATTCATTGTGGGGATCGGGGTTCCTGCATATTTAGAGGCAGGGTCTGGTTGGAACCAAATATATACTGTGGATAAGATAGGCAGCCCCTACATATTTAGGGGTGGGGATCTGGGTGGGATCAGGCCAGAAAGGGGGTAGGATTGGGCGTGCCTTCTGGAAAGTCTGCGGATGAAATGTGGACCTTGGGTTGGATTAACGGTGTTGGTAAGTATGATATTGACATATTTAGGGTAAAACCTACTATATATATATAGAGAGAGGAATAGTGGACATTGAAAGTCTATGTGCTCCCTGTGTTACCTTTCTTGAATGGCCTCTGGGGAATATGTTAATTCCCTATCATAGACCCAGGGGCGTAACTAGAAATCACATAGAAAAATTTTGTATGGGGCCCTATGATTTCTAGTTACACCCCTTGAAGAGCCCACATAGTCGCTATGGCTATTGTTACGCCACTGCATAGACCTCTGCCTATCAGTGTCATTGATTGCTAAGACATGTGGCCCCATAGGGTCATAGGTTGGCATGGTGCGCCAACCTGCATTCCAGCAACCAACGACGCTCCAAGGTCTGCTAAGACACAGTTGGAGGTTGGGCGGTAGACCTGGACAAATTGTTTGCCTGCTCAGTGACCTGCGAAGAGCTTGGGTTCAGGTTGAACTCATGGCCAACTCCAAGCTGACGCCCCTCCTTTGTAACAAGTCCTTTCATGATAGGAGAGTTTTCTATGGACTCAAGAAAGTGTGCCATGCAAAGAGATCAGCTCAAATGGTCAGAGACTGCAGACATGCTAGAGGAGATGATCAGAGACTGCCAACATACTACAGGAGATGATCAGAGACTGCCAACATACTACAGGAGATGGTCAGAGACTGCAGACATGCTACAGGAGAAGATCAGAGACTGCAGACATGCTACAGGAGATGATCAGAGTCTGCAGACATACTACAGGAGATGATCAGAGACTGCAGACATGCTACAGGAGAAGATCAGAGACTGCAGACATGCTACAGGAGATGGTCAGAGACTGCAGACATGCTACAGGAGAAGATCAGAGACTGCAGACATGCTACAGGAGATGATCAGAGTCTGCAGACATACTACAGGAGATGATCAGAGACTGCAGATATGCTACAGGAGATGATCAGAGACTGCAGACATACTACAGGTGATGGTCAGAGATTGCAGATATGCTACAGGTGATGATCAGAGACTGCAGACATACTACAGGAGAAGATCAGAGACTGCAGACATGCTACAGGAGATGGTCAGAGACAGCAGACATGCTACACGGAGATGATCAGAGACTGCAGACATGCTACAGGTGATGATCAGAGACTGCAGACATGCTACAGGTGATGATCAGAGACTGCAGACATACTACAGGTGATGATCAGAGACTGCAGACATGCTACAGGAGATGGTCAGAGACTGCAGACATGCTACAGGAGATGGTCAGAGACTGCAGACATGCTACACGGAGATGATCAGAGACTGCAGACATGCTACAGGAGATGATCAGAGACTGCAGACATGCTACACTCCTAGTACTGACTTCTGGGGTCTGCAAAGCACAACAATCACTATATGGCCCTGGGATGGGCACTAGGCCTCTAGAGGTAACATTTTCCTTGATGGACGGTTGGTGGAAGACTCGTGTGCTTGTGAGAAGAGCTGATTTCTTCATCATTTATCATCCACAATCAATATTTACCCAGCAGAAGCTCTATTATTCCATCGGCCGGAAGCCCCCACGTCTCTACAACCAGAAGAAGTACTCGTGTCTGGTGTGTAGAAGGTCTACATTGAGGAAGATCCGCAGGATTCGTTTCTGGTACATAACCTGTTACCCGCCATGTCACATTGTATACATTGTACACCCCTCCCCTCCCCCCCTCCCCCTCCCATGGAGTCAATGTGATAATTGTGCGCAGAGTCTGAATTGACAGGACAAGTTATTACAGGAACATCTGGAGGTGATGACGGGCAAAAATGTCACATCATGGAAGTCATCAGAAATGATTTTCTAGAAGAAGATGAAAGGCAGAGAGAAGATTATGTGAAGGGAAAGGAAAAGGGGGTGTCATGGCT